>NC_137892.1:25329059-25586485 GCF_963455335.1 Martes martes
CCCTCAAGTCAAAGCACTTTACAGCGGTGTCCAATAGCAACATAGTTTGCACACATGGCTGGTACCATCTCCATTCATTTGCTCATGTTTATGTCTTCCATCCTCCTACTAGAATGCCCATACCCCCCTCAATGTTTAGAGTTCAACTCATAAGCCATGAACCCCATGGTACTTCCTCTAAAATAGAAACACTTTCTATTTTTCCCTCCTTCTTGAAACCCTATTATATATACAATTAATACTAAAAAAATGTAGTGCTGAATTGTTCTTAATTGGACTAAGTTTTAAATTTCTTCAACTGCCCTAGAGTTCCTAGCACAATGTGAACCCATATTGGTCACACAATAATCGGCTGTTAATTGAGAAAGGGACTGATCGTAGTTGAGTTTGGTGGGCTAGTGGTTTGCATGCTGGTGAAATTTATGAGTCACAAATCATTGGGCTAATGCAGTGAAAATTTACCTGCAATCACTAATTAAGAAGACTATTAATGTGTTGTGTAGGTGGTGTTTATATATCTGTGCATGTGCAAACCTATTTTCCTTTTTTATTAAGGAAAACAAAGGTAAGCTTAAGGTCCTTAACCCATATGCTTTACCTCATCTACATTTTAATTTATGTGATTAGACCTAACCTGTTCTAAGAATGGTAGCCCTGAGGCAGTGGCATATAAATCATAGAACAGTGAACCCTAAGGGCTGGAAAGGATGCAAGGGTTCAGCTGGTCCAATCTTCTTGCTTCAAAAAGGGAAAGCAGAGTTCAAAAGATAATAAGGGATGTGTCCACGATTAAAGTGCCAATGTCTGGAATACAAGTTCTCTAGATCCCACTCCAGAAATAACACCCCATCAGCAGGTGGTAGGTGTACCAGAGGCCTAAGGTGGGTACGAAAATATGATCTCGGAGTACAGGTGTCCACCTGTTTCTCTGTGTCTCACTGAAATGAGATACAGTGGGATCACCCCTACTGTCCGTACCCAAAGACTAAAAGCACAACCTGCGAACAACTATTTCAACACGTGTAGTAAATATTTATAGGCCACTTGTCTTTTCTATAGTTCTGGTGTAAAGTCCTTTGTAGAAACATCTACAGTACAAAGGGTATTATGCTAATCTAAATTGTCTGTTAATGTCATTAGAGGTCAGCCCAAGTGGGCCAATTTAACTACAAGTGCACATTCCAAAGGCTGCCTCCTGTGAGAAGGGTTTTTGTTTTTGTTTTGTGTTTTTAACCGAACACTAATTAACATCAATATCTGCCTGTATCCACTGATTAGCATGCAGAAAAGCCAACACCAATTAATAAAACAATATGCCTACAAGCAACCGGCATAGATAAGCCATATTAGGAAAGCATACGGCAAGAAGCTTTGAGCTTTGGCTCTGAAGGACTTCTGTTTCCGTCTCCCCCAGCACTTTTTATATTTTTTAATTAAGCTCTTCAAACACACACTTGTACCAAATAAAGAGAGAGGGTAGGAGGGCAAAAATTCCAATAATCCTGACTCCTTTGCTTAATACACAGCATAAACTGTGCTTCTCAGCTACAGCAGGTTTCTGATTGATTGTGCTATTGGGTTTTTTTTCTTTGCCAGCCACCTGGGTGCTAGTTAAATCCGATTCACTGATAGGGATTTTACGCCACTTTCTTCTGAGGTTCTTTTCTCTCACTCCCCAATCACTCAAGTAATACATGGAAACAGGAGAGCTGATCCAACGAGGAAGACAATAAGGTAGAACCGCAAACAGGGAACTGCCCTCAAGTTTGGACTTCAGCTACGTCGAACTTCTTCAGTCTTCCCTCTGGTCATTTCACTTTCATGTGCCAAACAAAGACTTCTTAAAGAATCTGAAAACGTGTTCCCTTAAGGGTTTTCTTTCAAAATGAAGCCTTGCTTTCAACATCTCTTTTGTGTATGCTCCTCAGGACGCCTGGACGATTTCCAAGGTTGCCTGGGCCTGTAGACTCTCTGTTGTATTTTCTTTTTAACAATTTCTGTCCCGAACACACTACAGAGGCAGGTGACACGAAAACCTCCAGTAAGGTGTAGGTTTAAGGAGAGTAGCCGTGGGCAGAGCTTTGATTCTTTATCTCGCATCGACAGACAAACAGGCTTGCAAAAAGTCACCACCGGGCGCTGGAATGGGGTGTCTCAAAAACACCAGATTCAAAGGCTTCTTGCACCTCAGAAATGGGTCCTTCCTCTCCATTTGTTTTTCCTTCCTTTTCAGTTCTCAGCCTGGGTACTAAGTGCTTTGGCCATTCCCGGGATTATTTAACTCCCAGACTTCCTACAAAATTTTCTCCTTGGTTACAAAAGCAGAAAGCACTGAAAAACAATTCCTCTGCACCATGCCATGCCATTCTGGGAGATAACTGTGCTTGGTCAAATCATAAGTTTGAACACTGGGAATTTCACATATAGTGTCTGTCTTGTTCTCCCTTCAAGATTTCCAACTGATTGTTTTTTTAATCTCTCTGTTTTGCCATTTGAAGACCTGCCAGACTGTTTTCCAAAGCAGTTACATCAGTTTGGATATCTACCAGCAATATAGGCGGGTTCTGATTTCTCTACTTCTTCATCAACACTTACTATCTTTTTGACTAAAGTCGTCTTAGAGTATCAAGCATTATCTCACTTGGTTTTCATTTGCATTTCCTTGATGGCTACTGATGTTTGAACACTTCCTGTGCTTACTGGACATTTGTATATCTTCTTTGGAGAAATGTCCATTCAGATCCTTTGTCCATTTTTTAATTGGGTTATCTTTTTATTATTAAATTGTAATAATTCCTTATGTATTCTAGATACAAGCCTGGTTATCAGAGGTATGATTTGCAAAGCCTTTCTCCCCTTCTGTGGAGTGTCCTTTCACATCCTTGATGGTATCCTTTGAATAAAAGAAGTGTAGGGTGGCTCCGTGCGCAATGGATAGCGCATTGGACTTCTTTGAATAAAAGAAGTGTTTTATTTTGCTGATGTCACAGATGCATTCTTGCCCCTAGGCTCCCACTGAACTTGAAGCAGCATAAAGCTGAAGCTCTCATTCATACAATTCCTATGTATCCACTTCTGAGCTAAGAATCATTTCAATGGTTCTAAGAGAATGGTTAAGAAGCACCCATAGTGTTCTCTGAGCAAAACTTCAAGATAGTTCCCATCTCAGGAGCACAGATTTTCTCCCCCTAAAAACCTGTGACTGAGGTATGCCGATGACCAGGTTCTACAGAAAAGGACCAAGTGAAGATTTCAAACCCAAGCCACAGATGGACCTTTGCCTAATAAGAGGTGATCCGAATGAGATCTGGTTGCTGTAACTGCAGCCGTTCAGAATGATGGATTTTATTCAGTCTGAAAAGGACTTCAAGATAGGAAATGCCATTTGAAAAATGCACCCAAAATGCGATCACAAAGTATGTTTCACGTTTATGTCTTTCGGGAGGTTAGCTCTTTTGCAATTTTCTTTAACTCAACTCCGTTAAATGAATGATGCAGAGACCAACCAAATAACAGAACCTCAAAAACCAACTTACTAATTCGAGTTGTTTCAGTCAGCAATGCTATTGAGAGCTTTTCCAACAAAGGAGAAAGAAGACTGAAATGGATCTAATGAGTCTAGGGTCTGTGGTGAGCCAAGAATGGGTCATTAGAGTCTAAAGTTGTCTCTTTGTAAACAGATCAATTCTTGCCACATTTGTCTTGTTAGGGGGAATAGTAGTGAAGCCAGGTAGGGCTATAATCATTTGTTCTGCTGCATGATTGCAATATATCTTCTTTGTTTCTTTTTTTCTCTTTCATGATGGCCTTGATCATGTCAGAGCCATTACTGAAAGTGACCACTGGCAGCCTCTCTGGATGGATTAAGCCTACCCCAATGAAAGGGAATACAACCTGCTCTTGATGCAGATAGAAATAGCTAATTCAGGGGCACCTGGGTGGCTCAGTGGGTTAAAGCCTCTGCCTTCGGCTCAGGTCATGATCCCAGCGTCCTGGGATTGAGTCCCGCATCGGGCTCTCTGCTCAGCAGGGAGCTTGTGATCTCCTACTTGTGATCTTTGTCTGTCAAATAAATAAAAATAAAATCTTTTTAAAAAAATAGAAAAAGAAAAAGAAATAGCTAATTCAGGGCTGCTGGTATATTACCAAGTGAATTTCAACCATTTCTTCAGCCAATGGCAATGATTTCTAAGAAACGATGTCTGACAACACCAGGAAATTGCCTTTAATTAGACTGCGGGGTTGTTTTCCAAGTTCTTTTTAAGCAGAGATGCCCTCTCCCTCCCACTGAGAAAAAAATAATACAAACAGACATATCAAAGCTATATGTTCAGTTCTATAATGCTCCCCTTACCTTCTAAAACATAGTCAATAGGGAATTTGGGGGGTGGAGGAGAACTTTCACTAGAATTGTTAAGTGTGAAAATGAAGAGCATCTTTTACTTTTCCAAAAAAAACTTCAGAATTTTGGGAAAATTGTGTCTCAACTTCTTGCCTTTATTCACAAGAAAATACCAGTGTTATTGGCAAAGCAAAGCAAAGATTGCTACATTATAGTAATAACACTGAGAGTTCATACAATTCTGCCAAACTGAGTGCATTTGGAAATATTGTCTTTTCCTGTACCAATTGCCCAAAGAGGAAGGAATGATTCTACCTGTCAGCAGGACTCAGAGGCTGAAACACAGATTATTTCAACAACACAAATGATCAGTGGCTCTTTGATTGCTTTATCCCGTACTATTTCTAGGCTTCCTGATTTCTATACATTCCTCTTCCCTGCCACTTCTCCCCTTCAGCCCCTCAATCTGGGTAAACCCTGTAGGGGAAACAGCCTCTCTGCTCCATAGGCTGTGGTTTACTCACCCTAATGTGTGACTCCATACAGACAAGGTAGTACCTGCTCAGGTTACCTTAGTCAGAGTCCACACAAACTCACCAAACTCTAAGGTTGCTGCTTCTATCTCTATAATACACACGCGTGCGCGCGCGCGCGCGCACACACACACACACACACACTATTATTTTCTACTGTCCTGCCCCAAAATGGCCCCTCAGCCCCAACCACATCTCTTCCTTCTGTTCTAGATCATAACTGGACATACCAGGAAGTTATGGTGACCACGTGCCATTATTCCAGGGCTAGGAAGAGGGATTCTGGAGTTTGTGGCAGTCTTCTACTTGCTCTGGTATCTTCCAGGAAGCAAATTCCCACACACATGCCTATCCTTGGTCCTCCAGGGCCAGTGAAGCTTCCAGTAATGCTAGCCCACCTGCCCAGGACCCCATCCTTCTAACACTATTGGTGAAGTTACGTCATGAAAGGAGAAAAGCTTTGGAGTGAAGCAGATCTAGATCTGAGCCCCACCTTTAACATGACTTAAGCTTGAACAGAAGCTATAATCTTCACTAGGCATAGGTATCTGCATATTAAAAAGAGCAGTATTATCCTCACAGTTTGTGGCAAGGATTAGCAGAGACGCTAGATGTAAAGCCTGAACACGTGGCCTGACCCTGAGGCCTGGTATGTGAGGAACATGTTGTGATATGGCAACTAACCATCAGTAGTAAGTGGTCTCCAAGGCCATTGTGAACACGTGTAACCATGCTTTTCATGGCCTTGCCCATGGCTGTGTGCTTTGAGGCCCTCAGAAATTGTTCTATGTCTGGGATCTCATCAATCTTAAGAAGCCATCAAAGGTTAGAATCCAATAATTTAAAGCAAATGACTGATGATGGTAACATACCCTGACTACAGGACCACCCTTCCCTATTAGACACTTAAAACTTGAGTGAGCAAACCTAAGCCTGTGGTGCACAGTCCCTGGTAGTCCATGAGGCATTTATTGGGCATGTCCTAAATGCAAGGCACCCTGCTTACTGCTTCCAGGAAAACCAGGAGGGGTACAAACATTTGCTTTTCTCAAAGAATTACAGCCTACTGAGGGAGTTAAACACACAGTTACATGTAATGGTGACAGACAAAACGCAATCCAAGATAACACATTCACAGAGCCCCTTCGGAAAGCACAGGCCTTCCTTGGGTCTTGCACAGGCTCTTTAAGGACTAACACCCAATGGTTATGCCTCGGGCCCAGAAGCATAGGAAAGAGATACAAGCACTGATTGCTCTTGGGGAGAGAGACTGCCAATCCTCATCTCCCAACCCCAGCCCACCTTACCAGACTTGCTGCTCTCCATGTGGTGTGAATGGGATGTGGTACAGCTGCCAAATATCAGTGTTCTCACACCTGTGCCCTTCTTCTGTCTATGAGGACTCAGGAGGGCCCTGAGACATGCAACCAAGCCTGGCTTCCTTTGTAAGTCTGCTCTCTCAGGGTATCTCGCAGGTCCCTAGTCCATGCCTCTGCAGCTCTTTGCAAGCATGACCAGGATGTCCACTCCAATAAAGAAGGAGATTGCGTACTCTCTAGAAAGTCCAAGTACTAAATGAATCAACAAAGTAAAAGCTGAAAGTGGCAAGGTCATTCAAGGGCATGGACAGGAACTGTGGGGCATATGGGCCTGCTTGGACAACTCAGCCAGGCAATGAGCAAATCCTGACTGATGGTGTCCTGTGGAGCCTCAGCTCCTTCCCATCAGCCTGCAAGGGAGTTGGCTCTTTTCTCTTCACTCCTGGTGAGGCTGCAAATGCCAGCCCCAATCTGGACAGGAGACACGCCTCAGTTAGCACCCAGGTTAGAAGAGGCAGTGAGCAGCTCCTCCCTTGCCTGCTGAGGCACCCTCAGAAGGGGTCCAGGTTTACACAGCAGCATCTGGTACCCTCTCATCACTCACTCCTGGCTCAACAGTCTGTGTCCACCAGCCTGGAAAGCTCCAATTACACAGCTGGTGGCCCTGTCAAGAAATGGAAGCATCTTCTCTAGTTTTCCCCTCCAGTCTAGCCTTCCAAGCCCCCTCCCCAGCCCCATAATACCCTCTACACAGAGTAGTCAAAGATCCTTCTAAAGCAAAATGCTGAGAGCTCCACTTCCCTCTTTACAAGCCCCCATTCTCTGCCAGTCTTCAGAATAACACCCAAACCCCATGGTGTACAAAGTACAACACACTTCATGACCTGCTCACCCTACTTTCCAGCTGTCTCCTGCCATTTCCTCCTTTCCTGTCTGTGTGCTGGATTTCATGCAGATCTTCCTCCAACCCCATAAGAATATCACTCATTCCCTCTCTGTCTCTCTGTCTCTCTCTCTCTCTCAATCCTCATGCAAATCCTTTCCCTTGGATATGACCCACTCTGCAGCTCCAACCCTTCATCCTCTTGCTCAGCAGAACTCTTGCAGGGCTGAAATTAAAAGTCCTTGGGGTCCCTGGGTGGCTCAGTGGGTTAAAGCCTCCGCCTTCAGCTCAAGTCATGATCCCGGGATCCTGGGATCAAGCCCCACATCGCGCTCTCTGCTCAGCGGGGAGCCTGCTTCCTCCTCTCTCTCTGCCTACCTCTCTGCCTACTTGTGATCTCTGTCTGTCAAATAAATAAACAAATAATATCTTTTAAAAAAAAAGTCCATTCCTCTTCCTAGAATCTGTCTTTCTCTGCTCCTAAGTGAGGTATCCCTCCTTTGATTTTGAAAGCACTCTGTACTTCTTATAGATTATCATGTATTACACTGTGTACTTGTTACTCATTTATCTGTATCATTTATCATCCCCCACACACTGACAACACAGATACTCTATGTTGGGCTCCTTGGAAGCCAAGCTCTGCTATTCCCAATTGCAGGCATATCCCTCAACCTACCACAGTGCTTGAAACGTCAGTATGTATTCTGTAAGTATCTACTAAGGAAGGGAGTGATAGAAAAAATGAATCCACATCAAAAGTGAATAGAAGGTGAACTTTGGATAAAGAAAGGATCTAATAAAGCATCCAATTCAATGTTCTTTTTTTTTTTTTTTTTGAAGAAAAGGAAATAGAGCCCATAGAAGTTAAGTGAATACTTAATTGACAATCAGAATCCCAGCTTGAGTAAACCCAGATCCCTAAATTCCCCAGCAAGAGCTCATAAACACCAGAATTTCAAGAATCTACCATGAAGGGGATAATTTCTTTTTTGGGGACAGACTCCTTAAGACTCTGGGCTCAAATCAGACTAAAATTCAATTGACTCCTCCAGAAGAAATCCCATCTTTACCCACCTCTGCTGGGTCTACCATGTTATGTAGGGACCCACCCTAAGGATTTTACATTGTTCTTTCTATTTCCTTTTATTCTCGGTTAAAGGACAGGCATGGACAAACAGACTGTTATGCTACCCTAGTACCGTGAGGGTACTAGGAGTACTAGGGTACTAGGAATGTTGAACACTTCTTTCTGGTTTAGCATAATAAAGAGCAACAAGAGAAACCCTGGGCACTCTCCTCTAAGTTCTGTTGCTGATCTATTGAGCAATATATGACAAGTTGATTGATAATACTATTATCTGTAGAACAATAACTGACAAAAATTCATAGTACCACATTTGCTTCCTGTGCAGATTTATTTTAATGGTATATTATAATCTAAATTGCTGTGTTTGGTAAAATTGAATGGATTGGCTATTTTACAAATATTCCATCTGGAAGCTGAACCCAACTCCTAGTTCTTTCCCATGCCACAGTGACATGGGAGAAGAGGGAAGTCAGTGTCATGGGGGCTGGACAGAGGGCGCATGATCAGAGGCCCCTGACTATTTGGCACCAGCTGGTTGAGGGGTCCCACAGCAATGAGTGATGTTCCGTGGCTCTTTGGGTCAGCAGGAAGTCCTGAGTTAATAAAGTTACCCAGGATCCCAACACCTGGCCTCTGGCACTGACAAGAAGGAGTGTTAAAATTTATCATCAATTTTTTAAAAACGTAAGTTCCAGTGTTTCAAAGCATCTCTATGAGGCTTTCCTGAGTTCTAAAAGAAGCTGATTTCCACTCCCTGACAGAGGCTCTCCCAGCTCCGTGGTGAGGACCAACAGCACAGTTCCTTGGGGCCCAGCTCCATGCCAGCAAAAGATCTTTGCCTTCCATTATCTAATCACCCTTGGTCACCCAGAAGACAGCTTCCCTCAGGAGAGAGCATTGCTGGAAACGCTTCACTGTGTCCTGATCCTCAGCGTAGGAAGTTATGGAGCAACTTAGCCTCCAGAAATATCCTGAAAACACCAGATGTGTGAATGGGTAATATCATATTCAAGGAACACTCTATTTAGAGAAAGAGACTGTAGCCAACTCATCAGTGACATAAATGTATTTTATGGAGAAAACAACAAAATCATTGCTCTCTGAGGAAAAAAATCATAAATAAACAAATAAGTTTTGATGTGAGGCTAAGAAACATAATGGATGGTTCCATATTCTTCTCCTTTACTTAAATCAACTGTTCTGTGTTCTTTCATAGACTAGCCTCAACTAAGTTCTTTTGAAAAATGGTTTTAAACTAGAGGAATGGCATACTCTTAAAATCTAAAATATGGGGGTGCCTGGGTGGCTTCAGTGGGTTAAGCCTCTGCCTTCAGCTCAGGTCGTGATCTCAGGGTCCTGGGATCGAGCCCCACATCGGGCTCTCTGCACAGTGGGGAGCCTGCTTCCTCCTCTTTCTCTGCCTGCTTCTCTGCCTACTTGTGATCTCTCTCTCTCTCTCTGTTGAATAAATAAATAAAATCTTTTAAAAAAATCTAAAATATGATTCGATTACACATGATGCAATTCCTAAGTAACCAGAGATATCCCCTACCAAATCCTATTTACCATGTCCTTGATCACCTAGTTCCACCCGAGAATGCTCTCAGAAAGACACCTGTGCCCCCTCTCTAGCCTCTTCAAACTCTGCCTGTGCACCGAGGCAGCTCTTTCCATATGGCCCTCCATCCAAAGGCCTTGGTTGGACCAATGCCACACTCGTTTTCTGATTCTAGGAACATGACCTTTTCTAGGGTCATCTTCATTGTATCAAGCAAACACACTTGCCCTCTGAAATGCTTTTCCAAAAAACACAAATGAGGAGCCACATACCGCTGGTATAGACTCACTTAAAACATTGCAGATGTCACCTTCCTTAAAGGAATTTTTCTCAAACAACAGAAAGCAAAAGGTGTTTTTTCATCTTGACTCCCAGCTCTGTTCTTACTTGTTTGATGCAGAGAAGGATTTTGAGAAATTGCCAACAAGGGACTTCTAAAGGCTAGGTTGCTTGTGAACATGCTGGCGTATTCTGTGACAGGAACAGTGTCTTGTTCACCTTTGTACACTAAACCTGTGACACAATCCCAGAGTCTTTAGAGTTGTTCAATGCTACTGAATGTCAACTGATTATTCTCAAGAAGAAACAGGAGAGCCAAAGAGTTCCTCACAATATTTAGATAAAAATCATGTCTGGACACAAAGATAAACTCTAAATGGATGAAAGACCTCAATGTTAGACAGGAATCCATCAAAATCCTAGAGGAGAACATAGGCAGTAACCTCTTCGACATTGGCCACAACTTCTTTCAAGACACGTCTCCAAAGGCAAGAGAAACCAAAGCAAAATTGAACTACTGGGACTTCATCAAGATAAAACCTTCTGCACAGTAAAGGAAATAGTCAACAAAACTAAGAGACAGACCACAGAATGGGAGAAGATATTTGCAAATGACAAACACATGAAAAAATGTTCAGCATCATTAGCCACCAGGGAAATTCAAATCAAAACCACATTGAGATACTACCTTATACCAGTTAGAATGGCAAAAATTCACAAGGCAAGAAACAAGAAATGTTGAAGAAGTTGTGGAGAAAGGGAAACCCTCTTACACTATTGCTGGGAATGCAAGTTGCTACAGACACTTTGGAAAACAGTGTAGAGTTTCTTCAAAAAGTTAAAAATAGAACTACTCTAGGACCCTGCAATTACACTACTGGGTATTTATCCCAAAGATACAGATGTAGTGAAAAGAAGGGCCATATGCACCCCATTGTTAATAGCAGCAATGTCCCCAATAGCCAAACTGTGGAATGAGCCGAGATGACTCTCAACAGATGAATGGATAAGGAAGATATAGTCCATATACATAATGGAATATTACTCAGCAACCAGAAAGCATGAATACAGAAAGCATGAATACCCAACTTTTGCATCAAGAGGGATGGAACTGGAGGATATTATGCTAAGTGAAAAAGTCAAACAGAGAAAGACAATTACCATATGGTTTCACTTATTTGTGGAACATAAGGAATAGCATGGAGGACAGTAGGAGAAGGAAGGGAAAAATGAAGGTGGGTACATCACAGAGGGAAATGAACCATGAAAGACTATGGACTCTGGGAAAAAGACTGAGGGTTTCAGAGGGGAGAAGGGTGGGGGGATGGGTTAGCGTGGTGATGGGTATTAAGGAGGGCACGTATTGTATGGAGTGTTATGCGTAAACAATGAATCATGGAACACTACTAACGATGTACTGTATGGTGACTAATATAACATATTAAAAAAAATTAAAACAAAAAAACAATGCTTGGATAAGCAAGTTACCATTCAGCCCCAAACAATACCCTGGCTTCTGTTTGGTTACAAGAAGTTATTTCACTATTTGCATCCTGCTCCCTTACTCTGGAAAATCCAACTGCTTATATTGAACTGAAAGCACCCTCCCTGAAATTCCATTTGATTTGGTATAAATTAGGCTTGAAATCCACATCTTAAAATCATCTTGAAGGCTCTTCATTTTAGCAGTAAGACATCACCTTCCTTTTCATACTCTGCAAACTAGGACATGGTAAAAGAATTTGGGGAAGGATGACTAGGTAATTAGGTGATCCTCAAATATACCTCCCCATTGTTGGGAGAAACAAAATGAAACTGAAGGGAACATTCCATTACTAAGGCAGGAGAGTCATCTACACTGAAAGGCTAATAACAACAGAATATTTCTCTTCATTCTGAAACTTAATGTGGCTAAAGTTTTACCAAGTTATTTAAAACCATTTGGCCATTCATTTATTCTCAAGAATCTTTTGCCTGCCCAGGAAAAGTCAGGCACTATATTAGACATAGAGAAATTGAAGACATAGTCAAGGTTCTCAAGAAACTCACATTCTAGTTTTAAAGAAATAAGCCAATAAATATAACACTCTGTGATAAATACTCTGATGTCTATAGGTACAGAGGACCTAGAGAAATTTAACCAGAGAAATCTTTAAGTCAGTCAGCAAAGATTATGGAAGATTATGGAAGTCTGCTCTAAATTGGAAATGTTTGAGTTGGTTCACTGGATGACATAGTAAAATTTAGCCAGCCAAGGAAAAGGAAGGGTATTAGAAGCAAAAAGATAAACCTGCCTAATAGCACAGGGAATACAGAGACTAAAAATGTTCAGGCTTACAAATGGCTTAACATCTTTGGAATATGGGTTGAAATGAAAGATGGCCAAAGAGGTGAAACGAGGTATCTGTCAGGGCCTGATCACAAAAGAATTAATAGGCCATGCCAAGGAGGTTAGCCTTTATGCTTTAGAAGAGAGGGACACCAAAAATTTTTGTGATGGGAAATAGCAAGCCAATATTTGCATTTTAGAAAGATCATTCTCGTGGTATGGTAGGAAGCAGATGGAAGGGGAACAAGAGTAAGTGAAGGAGAAAGAAGGAGATGCTTGGGCTATCTAATATAAAGGAAGGGAGCAACAGTGGGAATAGAGAAGAAGGGTCTGATTTGAAACACACTGAGAAGTAGAATCAGCAGGACATAGTCTCCCTTGGGACCTTGGTTGCGCAGAAGAAGTAAGTTTACAATAATTCCAAGATTTCTAGCTCATGTGACCGGAAGGAGAGAGGAATATTCACACAGCTGCTTTTCTCTGTGTTGGACATGAACCACCAACACCAGAATCGCTAGAGGTGTCTGCAAACAACGTCGGTTCCTCGCCCCATCCCAGACATTTTCATGAGTCAGAATTTATGCGTGATGAAGTTTGAAACACACTTCACATAAGTAAGACATGCACAAACCAGAGCAGGTGAGACAGTGAGGCGGATAATGAACTTAGTTTAAAGCCTGTTGTTTTTGAGAAGCCTGTGGAACACCCACAGGGATGGTTTTTATGAGCAGCAGGTAATACAGGGCTCCAGCTCAGGAGAGAGAAGAGGTTTGAGGCTGTATTCTTTAGGAGTCAACAGCTTTTAAGTGGTAGCTAAAGATATCGATGTTTCTCTCTTTTTATTTTTTTTTTTAACAAAATCACCCTGGAAGGTACAGAAAGGAAGTGATAAGAAAATGACCAAGATGAACCCTGGGAACAGCGAGGTGTAGAATGCTGTCAAAGGCAAAGCAGCCCACAAGGAAATATGGCAGGTATTAGCACCGAAAGTGCTGGGTTCAGCCTGGCCTGTAACTTAACCAGCAGAGAGGAAATCTAGGGCAAGCATAGCTTTTCTAATAATTCTTTTTTTTTTTTTTAAGATTTTATTTAATTTGACAGACAGAGATCACAGGTAAGCAGAGAGGCAGGCAGAGAGAGAGGAAGGGAAGCAGACTCGCTGCTGAGCAGAGAGCCCGATGTGGGACTCGATCCGAGCACCCTGGGATCATGACCTGAGCTGAAGGCAGAGGTTTTAACCCACTGAGCCACCCAGGCGCCCTTTTCTAATAATTCTAATCCGTTATATCTCTAGGGAAGGGAAAGAGAGGATATGAGATGACTACATTTAAATCTGTAGAGAGAGGTTTCAAAATGCCTTATCCATGAGTTGTTTGGGCTATTTCTTAACCTAATTATCCCCAAAACAAGACAACTTTGGTCAATACAAAAAAAAAAATGTACAGTAGCTATTGGTATGGTTGCGTGCACACAAGCATTATGGACACCACTTGGATCCCATCTTAGCCCCAGAAAGTGGAACCAGTGGTGGGAAAACCAGAGCACTAAAACTCACATATGTTCCCTTGACAGCATCAGAGTAGTCACTGGGCTCTGGACTCCAAAAGACGTAGACCAGTCTCCAACTGCATTAAGAGTAAGTCTTCAAAGGCAGGCATGAGGATCTAGCCCTACAGATCTATTCAAGATCACTTCTCCACTTTAAGCTAAACAATGTGGCCCCGTACGGCAGCTCAGTGACAGGCATAGAGAAGATTTCATCACTTTCCTATAGCTCAAATGCATTCAATTCAAATTCTTCAAACATTCCAATACCCCATCTATGGACACTTCAAAAAGCAAACCTAGTACAGTGGTGTTGCCGTCGTCTATAACTGGTTTTTTCCTCTCAAAGTCAACAAAACTCATTAGATTTGAAAATTCAGTCAATTCCCATATCACGCCACTTAACCATAAGTGATCCACCCCATAACTGTCCCTGCAAAACAACTTATTTACAGCTATCAGAAGTACTAATGACCTTACTCAGCCATCGTTTGCAGGAGCACTTCTAAAGTTATTCTTTGGTCAAGCAAGTGTTCAGGAGATTTTTCCAGTATTCCCCCTATAGAACGGGGGACAACCAATGGGCATAGTTAGATAGAGACCACAGAAATGCAGTGGTTACAGCACATCTAGTATCTTGGCTAATATTCATATTCAAAGGTCAGACAGGTAGAAGGCTAAGTTGTGTTAATGATTCTGATCCCATCCTGCCCAGTGGTTTATCAAGCAGTTTATTCAAGTCTCTCAGACTTCTTTCATTGTTGAAATCAATCAAGTACCATTTTAATCTGCATATCATGTGGATTAAAAATATTAGGGAAAAAAATCACCATCACAAACAAGGCCTTTTGGGGTTTTTCTTAATTATTATTATTGAAGATTCTTAAACATGTGCTCCCAGGGGCATCTGGGGGCTCAGTCGGCTAAGTGTCTGACTCTTGGTTGTGGCTGTGCTCCTAATCTCAGGGTCCTGAGACCCAGCCCCAGGTCAGGCTCTGTGCTCATCTGCTTAAGTTTCTTCTTCTCCCTTGCCCTCTACCCCTCTCCCCCAAAACAAAACAAGACAAGACCAAAAACATGCTTCCAAATGCATGCCTATTTAACAAAAAGGTAGCACACTTTCTCTCAACAGTACTTGAATTTTAGCTCACATAGATGACACAAGATTCTATTGGTTAGGGCAGTATGCTGTAGAAAAGAGCAAAGACTTTTACATAAATATAAGTTCTGGTTCTCTTCATTTCCAGCTTTCAAACGCTGAGAAAGGGCCTTAACTCTGAGTGAGCCCCATTTCCCCATTCATGGAAAGGAGACCCTATTGCTAACTTGGAAGGATTTTTGTAAGGATTGAAAATGAGATAATATAACGGGTTTCTATTCATATATTTCTCTTCCTTGTCAGTAGAAACTCCAATACTTGTCACAAAGTGTATCATTTATGGGACATTTGTCTAAAATCAAGAGCTAAGACCTGGCAATGGTTGACTATGGTCCTCACATATCAATAAAACCAGTATTTTTCTTCTTTTCTAATATGAATTGCATTTACATCTTCAAAATTCAGGCAATGCCCTGTCACATATCATCCCAGGAAGGGGGAGGGGAAAAAAAAGACAGTAAGTAGAGTTCACTCAAGATTGAGTAGTAAGGGGCGCCTGGGTGGCTCAGTGGGTTAAAGCCTCTGCCTTCGGCTCAGGTCATGATCCCAGGGTCCTGGGATCGAGCCCCACACTGGGCTCTCTGCTCAGCGGGGAGCCTGCTTCCTCCAATCTCTCTGCCTGCTTGTGATTTCTGTCTGTCAAATAAATAAATAAAAATCTTTAAATGAAAAAAAAAGGATTGAGTAGCAAAACATTAAAGGTCAGCATTTGTACTAGGGAATCAACAACTCAAAGAGAGACAGGAATCATCCATGTGATAGAAATAAGAGACACTATTTGGGTTGAACAATAGGGAGCCATGAGGACTGTGGCAAACTAAAGAATATCTGCCCTTTTGGAAGGGAGTAGGGACAACCGTGTTGTTTCCCCTATGCAAGTCCAAGGTTGCCAGAGCTTAGTGTTTGAAGAAAGGCCTGAAATCACATTTGCATGTCAAATAGTCCAGATTCTAAATATTAGCATTAAGTTCTATTAAAAACAAATAAGCACTCTAGGCCAAATTAAAACGCATTGTGCCAAATTCAGTCCATGGGCCATCAGGTTACAACTTCTGATTTATAAATCATCATTACGATCACCATATGGCCACCCCTGGCAGAATCTCAAGCGGGGCCACTAACGTGAACTTTCTCTCTTGCCATCCGTTAACTTGCTTTGTTCTCCCCTTCACTTCATCTTCAATCAAGACTAGCCAGATCATGTTAAAGGAAACCTGGAAATGCCACCTTAAAGAAGTAAACTTGCCTGGACCCATCCCCAGGCAAGTGTGCTTGTTTGTTTATGGTTGTTTTGTTCGTTTGTTTAATTTTACCCAAGATCTCCTCACAGGTCTTTGGTAAGTCCTAGAGCCCCTGGTATCGAAAGGCTTGTCTTCTGAGGCAGGGGCAAAGGACAGAGGAGGCAGTCCCGGATCGGGTCAGGAGCACCCCTCCCCCATCAGGCCGGCTGACCTTGACAAGAAGGGCGGCGGGAAGGGAAGTGGCTGGCTCTCAGGCCCACCGACATTTGGAAACACAGGTGCGGCCCACAGCCCTGGCAGGACCCGGCCAGGCACTCCAGTGACAAGCCCATGCCTGTCGGGGGGAGTCCCCTGACAGTGTGAGCAGGAGGCTGAATCTGTCACTGTCTGGCTAGAGCGGCTGTCTGTGTCAAGTACTGACACCGGATGCCTGAATAGGGGCTCAGTCAAGCGGGCATTTGTTACAGAAAGCTCCCCAACTCATATTTCACAGTGATCAGAGGCGGTGAGGCGGAGACCCAAAGTGGCTCATCAGTATAGTATTAGCTGTGGTGGTTATCACACAGGGACAGCTGGGCTGAAGCCAGAGAAGCCCTGTTTGGAGACAACAAATGTTCAGTGCCCCGGGGGATGGTAGAGACAGGCCGCTAGGCCTCACTCCACCTCCCCCAACCCGGCCCCCCAGTGCCCATACCTCCAAGCATGGCACTCCAACACCCCCATGAGGCTTGGAAAGGAAAGAGCATGGAGAGACTGTGCCAGGCTGGGAGGGAGGTGCATGATAAGAGGAATGAGAGAGATGGTGGGCTGAGCCCTGCCTTTGGCCACCTCAGACCCTCAGACCCGGGCCCTGGCCTTTGGTTTCTAAGGCCTCCCCTGAATCCAAGCAATGAGGGCCGTTTGGGACTTAGCCTTCTAAAAAAGAGTTGTACTTTCATCAGCGCTGCTCTCTACAATGCTCAACTCTGCTGTCAGTCTGACAGATGGAAAGACAAATGAAAAAGGCCAAGGAAATGCCGTCAAATTTAGTTTTTGTCTCAGGACTTTCACAAAGAAATGAGTTCTTCCCCCATGTCCTTCTAATTGTACTGGCAAGACAATCAAGGACAAGAATTATCTCTGAGTGTCTCAACAACCAGTCAAGGTGCCCCCTCCCCAACCGTGCCCCAAAGCCCATCCTGCATTGTTAGTGACTTACCTCCTCTAGAAAACGTGAGAACTGAGTTGAAGTGACAAGCAAAAGATGAAATCTTTCTCAGAGCAACCATGACTCTTCAGAATCAGAAGCCAAATGGCTCTGACGTGACCAGCAGTTACACAGCTACAAGCTGGCCTAGGGAAAGAATGAGATAATCACTAGAACACTTACAAGTGTCCAGGTCTCACTTTCGACCATTAGGGTGACAGAAATAATATCAAGAATAACCACTTACCTCTATTGGACATGTAGCATGTCCTAAGTCTTCTTCTAAACATCTATGTGGACATTACTGAATGACGACAATAATCAGTGAGATACAAGTGTTACCATCCCAGTATTACAGGAGAGGAACCAAGTCCAGGAGACTTAAATAGATTGTTAGAACCACATAGCTTGGAAGAGGCAGAGTCAGGATTACAAATGAACAGTGCCTAACACATAGTCTTAAAAATACTTATTAATTAGAGGGACAACTGGGTGGCTCAGTGGGTTAAAGCCTCTGCCTTCGGCTCAGGTCATGATCCCAGGGTCCTGGGATCAAGCCCCACATCAGGCTTCCTGCTCAGCAGGGAGCCTGCTTCCCCCGCTCTCTCTCTGCCTGCCTCTCTGCCTGCTTGTGATCTCTGTCTGTCAAATAAATAAATAAAATCTTTAAAAAAATATTTCTTAATTAGAGTTGCTAAAGGTGGTAGTGCAAGAACTCAACTTAGAGTCAGATCACCTGGCTTTAGTCCTAATAGGTAGATAACACCTACCAATTAATGAAAGACAAGATGACTATTCCAACAGCAAAAGAAGCTAGGGGTACCTGAGTTGCTCAGTGGGTTAATGCCTCTGCCTTCGGCTCAGGTCATAATCTCAGAGTCAGAGGCTGGGATCAAGCCCCGCCTCTGACTCTCTGCTCAGCGGGGAGCCTGCTTCCCCCTCTCTTTCTGCCTCTCTGCCTACTTGTGATCTCTGTCAAATAAATAAATAAAATCTTTAAAAATAAAAAAAGAAAAAGAAGCCAAAAATAGAAAAATTTGCATTAAATTTTGACATGAGTCTGAAAAAGATACACACAGAATTTAGTATTTACTTGAATTTTACAATGAATTGAATGAATTTTACAATATTCAAAATTTACAATGGCCTGATATTCTATCTTTTGCCTATCAGTTGACAAATGCCTCTTGAAACTGTAATACCCAGTGTGGATGAGAGTGTATTCTCAGCCTCCCTTGAAAAAGTATTGATTTATATAACATTTCGGTGGGGGGCAGCCTGATGATATACATTGAAATCTTAAAAGTGGTTTATAACTTCTCTGGTAGTTTTAAAACATGGCTATAAATTCTTTGACACCCCTTCCACTAAGAGGTAGGGGTCTATATTCTCTCCTCTTTACATTAGGACAGGATTATGACTGCTTCAACCAGTAAAATACAGCAAAAGTGACACCATGTGACCTCCAAGTGTAGTTCATAAATCCCACATAATCTGCCTTGTGCAGTGGACATACTCTTGGATCCCTGCGCCAAGTCATGAAATTACCACCACGCTGAGATCACCAGGCTGGAGAGGTCACGTGAAGGAACAGCACCCAACAGTCTGAGCTATGCCCAGTCTTTGAGTCTGCCCACTGAGATCCCAGACATCACGGAGCAGAGAACAACCATCCCTGCCATGTCTTTACTGAATTCCTAACCTACAGCATCCATGAGCATAATAAAACAGTGGTTGTTTAATATGGCTAAGTTTTGGGTTGGTTTGTTACACAGCAGTTGATAACTAGAAAAACCTCTAACATTGTCATTATTCTTCTGAAGTCTATTCTAAGGGGATAATTAGAGATATGCACAAGAATTATATACAAAGATGTTTAAAATGGGGGAAATAGGAAACACACATTGGAACAATAAGGGCTTTCTTTATCCACATAATGAAACGTGGGAATTTAAAATTAGGTTTTGGAAAACTACTTAATAATATGGGAAAACCTTCAAACATACTTTTAAGGAGGAATTTTAAAAGAACATAGAAAGAGGAAGTTCATGTTTGTGGGGAAAAAACAAATACACACACACACACACACATAACATGCATTAAAACCAGATGAAAATACTCTAAAATTTAAATGGTGTCTATTTCTGAGTTATGATATTAAGGATGATTTTTATTTTCTTCTTGATGATTTCTGTATCACTAAAATTCCCTAAAATTCATAAAAGTAGTAGGCAATGTGCTAATAATATATGGCAGGACCTCATTAAATCTATGTAACCTTAAAAGAAAATTATTGAAATCCTGAGTCAAATTCCAGCAATTTCTATCTTATTGTCTTGGGAAAGAGTCTAAACTTCAAGTTCATTATCTATAAAACCAAGAAAACAACACCTACCTTGAATGATTTTTATGGTGTTAAACCTTATGTTAACTAAGTTCCTGGTATGGACCCATGTATGTCATAGGATTTCAATAAATGCCTATTTTAATTCAGTGATAATCGCTTTGTCTAACTTTCAAACACAATCAGATTGGGCATTTGGGATAAATATCTATAGCTCCCATGTGAATAAAGAACATTAAGATATGGGTGTGGTTTTCACCACTCATCCAAAATAAGTAGAATTGGTGAAACTGGAAACCATTCTGCCTCTTGCTGCTACGTGCAGACCTTATTGTCTATTACTTCAGGTGACAGACAAGCACCAAGCTTTCCTGCTATGTGAAATAACAAAAAAATACTTGGGACAGAATTAAGACTCTGGGCAGGGGTGCCTGGGTGGCTCAGTCGGTTAAGCCTCTGCCTTCAGCTCAGGTCATGATCTCAGGGTCCTGGGATCGAGCCCCACATCAGGCTCTCTGCTCAGCAGGGAGCCTGCTTCCCCCTCTCCCTCTGCCTGCCTCTCTGCCTACTTGTGTTCTCTCTCTGTCAAATAAATAAATAAAATATTTTTTTTTAAAAAGAGTCTGGACAGAATTTAATTTTCCTCTCTGGATATGGAAGACTTTTCTGCTATTAATTGTCCCCCACTATAACTGTAAAGAAAGTCTTAGACCCAAAGCCTTCCAGTGAACTATAAAAGAATGATCCTCTTATCTTCATGGTCTGTCTTCTCCCCAGTACCATGCCACATTGTTGGGACTTTGTTAACACAACACTTGTTAAGTAGAGCCCCAGGGTGTTAGATGGTGAGCCCAGGTTCAATAGAAGACCAGAGGGAAACTGAAATAGGGAAGACTATGGCAAATCCTGGAGGAAGTACATAGTGCACGCCTACAGATGCCCCATGGGGAGGTCAAGGCAGGGCACAGGCAGAGAGAGTGACAGATCCTAGGGCACATGCCTTTATTAGAGACCAGAGGTAGAGTGCTTTAGGGTTTCCAGACTAAGGCCAGATTGGTCAATTCAAAAAGAGCAGAGTTTTGGTAAGCTCCAAGTGTGGTCTTATCTAAGGGATAGAAAAGGGGAAAGCTTTGGAGAGAATGTAACTCACAAGGACTGCTGGAAAGTTGTAGGAGGAGCTTACATTTGCATGTGATCCTGTGGGCTGTTTCTACCAGCTATTACCTAGAACATGCATCTCAGGATGGACTAGTGACGGTTCAAGAACCTTATAGGCTGTCGGGCCACATGAAACAGATACCAAGGCAGCAATACCAGTGGAATGGTTTAGCTAAATTCTCCACACACATGTACATTCCTGATAATAGCTAATAACCATAGGAGCTCACCTCTGCGGAGAACCCCTCTGGGCCAGGCACTGGTCTCAGCCTCCATGTGGATTAGTTCACTTATCCCTCCTGGTAACGCTATGACACAGGCATTCTTATCACCTCTGTGTCACTTGTGAGGAATCAGAAACACACCGGAGGTAAGTCACTTAGCCTAATCAAACTCCAAAGCAAATACTCTTTATCTCTCATGGCTGTACAGTGATAGCATTGTTCTGTACAAAACTTGACCTGGGAGGAGGAACATCAGACTAGATTATCCTTATCACTAGGGTGACACTTGACCGTAGAGCCTAATCCAAGTGCTGTTCATTCAGGAAGTGTTATAAATAGAGGAAGGATAACCACACTTCTATCTTGACCCCTGGTTGACTCTCCCTCTATTCCCTTTGCCACTATCTTTTGTATGATCCAAAGGTCCTTGGGAGTGTCCTATTCATCTATGTCCTCTGGGCCTGTGTCCCCATCTCAGGAGATTAATAACAATTTGTTCAGCTGACTTAAAGAGGATCTATTCAAATTAGGAGTTCCTCCCTAATTTCTGCCTCCCAAGAGTTTCTCTTTGGAAGAAACACACACGCACAGTTGTTGAATAAATCCAGATCTATCTAGTATGTAGTGATCTGGGTCTGGAGTTAATGCATGAAGAAACCTTAAGCCTGACCTTTAGAACTGAGTGAAGGCTGACAAATGACATCCCTCATCCCCACCTGGGCTTTGAACCAATCAGATTCAAATTGGTAATAAGATAAGAATAAGACAGGTAGAATCCAAATACTGTAACCCCATTTTACTGGTGAAAAATTATTGTCATTATTACAAAGCTGACAGTGGAGAAAAGTGATTTACATCTGTGAGTCAATGGGCTTCACGACCCCAAATTCCACAATTAAACTTACACACTCTAGGAAATGCTGCACTAGGATAGTAGTCCCTCTGGTAAGTGAACTCAGGCACTTGAGAAGCACATCTTTCTTCCCCTAAAGAAGAAAGAAAGAAAGAATGGGATGCCATGCCCCTTATTTCCTTCTAAGTCACCAATACAATTAAGTCACTCTTCCTCCCTGGGGAGAGTTAGGATGGGGAAAGACCACAGAATCCTGGCCCTCTACCTGCTAAGACTCTTAGAGAACCTGAAAGTCATGAGAGAAAGCTTTCATATGACTGAGGACAGCTGACAGATTTCAGCATGGGGTTGAGTACTTGTTACAAATTACTTGTATTCCTATTATGCTCTTACGTGCATAACATATATGTTTTGCTAACAACAAAAATTAAAAATTGTCAGTTTTAGTGTGGAGATTCCTTAAGAAATTAAAAATAGAGTTTCCCTATGACCCTGCGATTGCACTACTGGGCATTTACCCCAAAGATACAGATGTAGTGAAAAGAAGGGCCATCTGTACCCCAGCATTCATAGCAGCAATGGCCACGGTTGCCAAACTGTGGAAAGAACCAAGATGCCCTTCAACAGACGAATGGATAAGGAAGATGTGGTCCATATACACTATGGAGTATTATGCCTCCATCAGAAAGGGTGAATACCCAACTTTTGTATCAACATGGATGGGCCTGAAGGAGATTATGCTGAGTGAAATAAGTCAAGCAGAGAGAGTCAATTATCATATGGTTTCCCTTACTTGTGGAGCATAAGAAATAACATGGAGGACATGGGGAGATGGAGAGGAGAAGGGAGTTGGGGGAAATTGGAGGGGGAGACGAACCATGAGGGACTATGGATTCCGAAAAACAATCTGAGGGTTTTGAAGGGGCGGGGGGGTAGGAGGTTGGTTAGCCTGATGGTGGGTATTAAGGACAGTATGTATTGCATGGAGCACTTGGTGTAGTGCATAAACAGTGAATTCTGGTACACTGAAAAGAAATTTAAAAAATTAAAAATTAAAAAAAAAAAGACTCTCCCTTCCTCTACCTCTGCATCTCCCCTCCCCACAATATAAACAAAAACAATTTTTTAAAAATAAAATACTAAATTTTAAGCATTAAAAAAAAAATGTCAGTTTTAACGTTGTGCTGTGGACCCAGAAGAACAAACTAGCACTAAACAGAGTCCTGTGAAAACTCAGCCCCCCTCCCTATTGGGTCATACAACCCTGAAGTAGGCTGTAAGCTCTCTGAAAATACATTCTTTCACTTCATTGTGCTCTCTAGAATATTCTGCATATGGTAATTTATTTGTAAATGTTTTCCTATAGTGCATACATGAAGGAAGAAATAGTAAGCAAAAGGTAATAACAGAAACAGAACTCATTGGCTCTTTGACTTGTAACTCAGGGAGGGAGAATATACAGGCAGCTCAACGTACAAATAGGTTGTGTTCTAATCATTCACATGTCATTGTAGGGTGCTAGGGTAGTCTTTTCCCATAGAAGACCTACAGCATAGATCTTTGGATTTAGTTAAGATTCAGCTGAGTCTTAGAGGGAAGTCCTAACATCTCATCTCACAAAGAATACTCATGCATTTCATTTCTGGATCTAGGATGGGGCACAAAATATAAAGAATGGAGCCTGGGGGGAGGGCTACAGGGACTGGAGAGTGAGAAAAAGGCAGGGCACCATGAGTCTACAGACCTGGAGAACAGAACAGTCCAGAGTTTTTACCTCTCCTCTGGACAAACTTTTTAACCTCTGCTTGGTACATTGCAATAACCAAGTGATTGCTCTATGCCACACAGAGTTCTAGGAGTTTACATGTCTCATCTCATTTGATTCTCAAAAAAATATTCTTGGGAAACAGAGGGCCAAGGAAGCTAAGCATCGTGGACACGGATGCCACCCAAATCTCCCTTCATGGAAGGACCTGTTGCCCCAGCTGCTGGCAGAGAGCCTTCCACTCCCAGCCACTCAAGGATACCTCGACAGCAGAACTGCCTTGACTAAAGTAACTCCCCTTCTCAGGATGGCCCACCTCCAACCACCCACTGGATGCTAAGTCACTTGCCCAAAGGCCCAAGACCCGTGGTGGGGATACAAACCCAAAGAGAATGGCAGCAGTGCCTGAGCTCCTGACTGGTCCACTGCACTA
Source organism: Martes martes (assembly GCF_963455335.1). Lineage (NCBI taxonomy): Eukaryota > Metazoa > Chordata > Mammalia > Carnivora > Mustelidae > Martes > Martes martes. The sequence continues at coordinate 25,353,301 of NC_137892.1, forward strand.
CCTCCCACAGTTAGACATCACTGCTTCAATGCCCTAAGACTCCTAGAACAATCTTTATCTAGGCCTTTTCTAGGTAGATGGTTCCAGAAGAGATTTTGCCTCTGAACGGCCACACAGAATTTGAACCTAACAAGGGAGAGACATGCAGCCCTCTGTGTTTGGGGAGCAGATCTATATTAATAGAATCCTTGCAATGCCATTTATCTCCCCTTTTCCTTTCCTTTTTTTTTTTTTTAAGATTCCGTTTATTAATTTGACATAGAGAAATCACAAGTAGGCAGAGCAGCAGGCAGAGAGAGAGGGGGAAGTAGGCTCCCCGCTGAGCAGAGAGCCCAATGCGGGGCTCAATCCCAAGACCTTGGGATCCTGACCTGAACTGAAGGCAGAGGCCTAACCTGCTGAGCCACCCATATGCCCCTATCTCCCCTTTTTCGAATTAATGTTGGTGGCATGCCAAGTCTGAAATGCAGCAAGAAGTTAAGATTTCCTGAGCCCCCCACCCCCCAAATCAAGATTAGAAGGAAAGAAACTGAAATCCACAAAGCAAACTCCCTCTTTGGCTCTGAAAACTGCGACCATTTTTTTTTTAAAGATTTTATTTATTTATTTGACAGACAGAGATCACAAGTAGGCAGAGAGGCAGGCAGAGAGAGGAGAAAGCAGGCTCCCCGCTGAGCAGAGAGCCCAATGCGGGGCTCGATCCCAGGACCCTGGGATCATGACCTGAGCCGAAGGCAGAGGCTTTAACCCACTGAGCCACCCAGGTGCCCCAACTGCGACCATTTTAAAATCTGGTAGAAGACTGTCTACTCAATTTAAGGAGTGAATGTTTAAAAGATCATTTTCTTTTTAAGATTTTATTTATTTACTTGACAGAGAACGAGATCACAAGTAGGCAAAGAGGCAGGCAGAGAGAGAGGGGGGAAGCAGGCTCCCTGCTGAGCAGAGAGCCTGATGCAGAACTTGATCCCAGGACTCTGAGACTACGACCTGAGCCGAAGGCAGAGGCTTAACCCATTGAGTCACCCAGGTGCCCCAAGATCATTTTCTATAATACACAGGCCAACACATTTTCCAAGTTGGGATTTTCTTCCATGCTGTTGGTATCCTCAATTTGAGTAGGGAACCCCATTACCACAATAAAGAAAGCTGAAACTCTCTGATGTTGATTTAAACAACTGTGAGCTCCTAAATCGAGCACTCTGTTTTGAGCTTGTTTGCTTTTGGCCTCTGCTGTGGGATTCATGGTCACCTCTTCTACTATTTAACAGTATTTCCTTTGCAAACATATCACACTCTCTGAATTGAACCTACTTAGCAAGGCAGAGCACCTGCTGCACAGAGCATTTCCCTACTTTCTCAACTCCCAACTCCATTCCTCACAGTTGCCAGGGTAAAGTCATTTCCAAAAACCCAGGAGAGGATGAATGGAAAATGGTCTCGACCACAGAGAAAAAAGTCATACCCCCTTATTCTCTGGTGTCTGATTTTCTTTAAGGATTTCACCTGTCTGGACCAAGTCCCACGGCTGCCAAGGAGCCCCGGGATAATTCAGTCTGACCCCTTTCATTCCACATCCCGGTGTGTTGGTAATCAGGATGGGACACCACTGCAAACCCATCTTAGATCTGCAGCTCTCTGTAAAGCAAGAGTGTTCGATCGTCACACTTTGCATTTTCACCTCGCCTCTGATTGTTCTGCTCATGTCAGAGATGTAGCTTTGATGCAGACATTGTGCTGGAGAAAAGAGGAAAAGTAGCAGAAAGAAGGGAGTGGGATTAGTAGCTCAAAAGCTTTGAAAATCTTGATTTCACTGAAATGAAAACATGCCTTATCTACCTTCTTCAGACTTTACTGATTGTATTAATTCCAGATGAAAAGTAAGTCAGTAGGTGTCATTTTTTTTCTTCTCCACACTGGTGGAGTTTGTCTACAGGGAGCCTGTAAAGGAAAACCGTCTCTCTCCTAGTGTTTCTAGGCAAAGCATTGAAGTACAATCCCACTGAAATCAAAGTGACAGCTAGAAGGCACCCCTAATCACCAGCTCTCTGAATTCTTTTAGGACTTGAATACAACTGTCAATTATCCAGGTCTCTTTGTAGACCAGACAAGTAACAATAAATGCAAGGTCTAAATCAGGCTTGCCAAAATAAAAACAAAAACAAAAAAACAAACACCATCATTATCCTTTCACATCTAACAACAGTATCCAATGCCAGACCTGAGATTCAATGGTAAACTAAGGAATTAGGAAACGTCACCAAAGCAACTACAAAATAAAATGTGTTAGTAAGTGTGTTTAATGCAAAATCACATGGCCACAATTGTCACATTTTCTAAACCAAGATGAACACATGTGCAATACCTGATTTGACCATAAAAATTACTTCAGTAACTCTCTACTGAGTGACTAACATGTGCTAGGCACTGTTGTCCATGCCACAAACAAAGTTGTGAACAAAACAAGCAGATATAAAATATAATATTCTGTAACCAGAAGTTCTATGGGGAAGATGATCACCATTGTCACATTTCTTCTATCTTCTTCATAACAAAACCCAAAGAAAGTGATAAAAAGGGTTGTGAATTATACCGAAAAATACTTAGGAATTAAGAAATTCTACCAACTTCTTGGGAGGAGGGGCTGGGGAAAGCTGAAGGGACTCACACTCTTTATTGTCATCTCACTTCAGTGACTGAATGACTGAGTTGGTTGCCCACCCACTCTAGTCTCCTCCTTCAGTGCCAAATCATATTTAAATAATTCCAGGCTGGAGAGAATCTGTGCCACTTTTTAATGTCATATGTGGCATTTTAAGGAAATTGGATTCTACTGGGCAAGAAAAGAGGCCTTCATGAAATCATCAGGGCCTGCCCATTGAATTGAGGACCAGAGAGAATAATGAAAAAATGATCGGACAAGAAAAAATGGAGTTGAGTCTCTTCCTCCACCAAGCCTTCCAGGCCAAAGTTAATTCTATTAGGGGAAATGGGAAAAGAATCATGTGACTTACAAGCCCTGGGAAGGAGATCTTACAGGATGAAACGTGATTGTTCAATATGGTTTTCAGGCAGCCAGAAGGAAGCAGTAAAGCTATCTGTGCTTTTGCTACCTTGACACTTAGTACCATTTGTCTGAATTTTCCTTTTAATGTACCCCCTTTTCTGTTGGCTCCTGTGGCTTGTAATTAAAGTAGAAACAGGGTTAGCAGATTAGAATGTGTCATTTAGATAGTTTATTACTGGGAGAAGAGAGAGGAAAGGAAAACTGATTTTTTTTTCTCTCTCTCTCTGTGTACATATATTTCCTAAGCATCTTTACCCACTCTGATAGTTTTATCCATCATCAATGTTTAGTTCTAAATCTCTGCATCCAAATACATTTGGTAGATGGCACACTAGTACTTAAAACTCAGCAGGGCCAGAAGCTGGCTCATGGTCTTCTCCATGCCCTGCAGACTGCTTCTCTTCATACCCTATATCTCAACAAAGGGTACCACTATCATGTCCAAAGTCACCCACCACTCAAGAAAAATGTGACACAAACATGCAGTCACCTATAACAACACTTGAGAACCATAAAAAGACACTACTGAAAGAAATTTAAAAAGACAAAAATAAATGGAAAGACATCCCATGTTCATGGACTAGAAGACTAGAAGACATATTGTTAAGATGTCCATCCTACTCAAAGGGATCTATGGATTCAATGTAATCTCTGTCAACAGGCAGCCATAAAAAGGTGAGAAAGAAAAAAAAAAAAGGTGAGAAAGAGAATAAATTAGAGGCCACAATATCAGAAAAGAACTTAAAAAAAAAAAAAAAACTCAAAACTTAAAAGGCCAGGAGACTTGATTAGATGAATGGAAATGATCAGGAGTGAAAAATAGCCTCTGATCTTGACATGTGGGCCTCTCTAGCCCTTCTCTCCTGATGTTTGACTTTGGGGAGGGGTCAGCTGTTGAAAGAGATTAAGGGAGTACATCTCCACATCTACTTCCTTGCCCCATTCTCAGTTAAAACCATTCTCCTAAGCCATGCTATTTTTTGCTTTCATTTTAAATGATTTTTTTTTTTTATCTTCTGAGTTGTCACCAATTCTGCCTGATGGAAAATGTAATAATCAATTCTCTGTTCCTAGTTATTTATAAATATATTGAAAAAAATGCAACCTCAGAATTGAGGTGTTCAATGTGCACTTTCTTTCCATTTTTTAAACTGAAACCAGTGCCCTGTCTCAAGCCACCCAATGAGCTGTTAAATATTCAAAGCTTCAAGGCTGCACCTGCTTCACGTAATAGGGGAAATGCCATAAAATGCCTTAAGAGAAAATGTACATTTCAGAATAATATGGAATATGGAGAACATTGGGGAACAAACTCCTCCCACCCCAAAGGGAGAAGACATACAAGACTGCATTGTGCTTCTGGTAGACAACTTAGCAGGATCTGCACAAATGATTTTGTATTAACAACAAAGAGCTCCCCAAGGGTTTCCCTCAACCCATTGAGCAATATGCCACAAAGCAGCTCTGACCAGGAGAAAAAAAGAAGAATCTATGAGCCAGGGACCCTTGAATCTCTTCTTTCATGTAGTTTATTCCTTGTAAGTGACCTCTGCTGCTTTGGCTCTATGTGTGGGCACTCATCCTTTACAAGCAAATACAATTGTGAAGCGTTTTCCTCTGTGTATAGTTAGATAATGAATTCTTCCTGTTGCAAAGTGACCTCAGGAGCCCAAGACCTAATTTCATTTCAATTTGTGCCAATGAAACGCTTGACAAACTGCTCTTTTTAGTCATGTATAACTTTGAGTTTTATTCCTAAGCATTGTTGCTCTTCTGACAAGGACAAATCAGGCTGTAGGATTTGTTCCCTATCCTTTGCAGTGCCAGTGATTATAGAACTAGCTGAGTGGGATCAGCACTGAGTATTTTTCTGTGATTCATTCACTTTGAGTACAATTATTACCCAAAAAAAATCACAGAGTCGTGGATAGGCTAAAACCATCAAAAGGAGATCAAAGTTTACTTTTAAAAAGTAAGCATGCGAAGATGCATACACACGAAGAGTACTGTTTCCAGAGTATGCCTGAAATGTTAGCCATTCCTTATTCTCACATACAAATAATTTCACATTTCTGGTCAGACCTTTTGTTCTATGAGAGACATAAACAGAACAATGTTTCTGCTGGTGCTCTTGGCAAACACTGAAGCTCTCCTGCTGGAATTCTGTCATCTCTTTTTTGAACACAGGTGATAAACCAAATTTGCACATTGTTGATCTAAAACCCAAGTCTTTAACCTGAGCATAATGAAATCACATTAGGAGACATGCCTGTCCAAACACTACAGTAACTGCGCCAGGGCTGCTCGGAATAGCTGCCATTTGCTCCTCTCTCCTCAGGCTGAAATTATTTGAGCTTCACCTGTTCCCATCTCAAATTATCCTATAATTGCCTTTTCATATTCTAGGGTTATACCAAAAGTAGCAACTGTACCAACTGGCACCCAGACATCAGGGACATGGAACTGGCTGTTTCTTTTTCCTCACCTCGTATGCTCTGATCAGTGTTCACAGAATTATCTGAGGGAAGAAAAGTTTGCCTTAAATCTAGAAATGTGCCAAAGGAATCATCTAGAACATTCTTCAATATGAAGTGCTCTTCAAAGACACCAAGCTTAACTTTTAAAAACTGCCATGTTATTTGTTGTTGAGAAAACATACCTGCATAATTTGCTTCTTACTCTCCAAGGGGGAACACCAAAATTAAACAATGATCATCATGCATTATTTTGAATATTTCTATCTAAATTATTTGAAAATTAAGAGCTACTTCCCAACTTCCCAAAACTACCTGGGAAAAAAACCCTCATGCATTATCCTGAGGTGTGTCTGTGTCCAAATTTAAAAATACTAAGGCATACTTCGTTTTCTTCATAAAAGATTGTTTAAAAATTAAATTATGCTGGTTGGAGGATGGGTTAAATAGGTGATGGGGATTAGAGAGTGCACTTGTGATGAGCTCTGGGTGTTGCATGGAAGGACTGAATCACTATATTGTACACCTGAAATTAAGATTCTACTGTATGTTAACTAAGTAGAATTTAATAAAAAAAATTTTAAAAAGGATAAAATTGTGAGCACCATTCCAAATAGGAAAATGCTTTAAAATCTTATTAAAAATGATCTCGTAGTTGTATGTTTATTAAGTATAGTCTTTTAAACTGATGGTTGCAGTTTTTAGAGAGCCAGGAAATGACAGGAACAATTAGCATGGGGTTGACAATCCTCAACCTTGATACCTTCAAGTCCTGTGACCTATGGCAAACATTTGGCCTCTCTGAACTTGAGTTTACTCATCTTTAAACATGGGAATAACTGGATTTAATTTCCAACAGTATGGTGGGACAGATACTATGAATAGTCCTCCCCCACTGACAAAATAAAAAAAATACTGAATAATATATATTAAAAACCAAAAAAAAAAAAAAATCTTCTACATTTCATCACCCACCTAGCAAGCAAATAAGGACTCTTCAGAGCAGGAAAAAAGAAGTGAAAGTTGGAATCAAGAAAGGTGAATAGAACTCTGAGGAAGATTTTCACCCTGAGGTCATTAAATTAACCCTATGCCCTTAAACCTCAGTTATAAAAGAAGAAAGAATACAGTCCTAGAGCTACCTAGAGCTGTTTAATGGGAGACACCTGCATAAGTTGGACTCCATAGGCCTAGTTAAGGGTAAAATAGAAATAAATAATCCTTTCAGAGGGGACAGAAAGGGAATTTAACATTCTCAACCTGGACATTGGTCTCCTCTGTTATTTCACTACTACCACCAGCAACTGCACATGCCTCTCACCTGAGTTCTAACACTTTGTGATCCAAAAAACATCAACCTAATCACTTAATTTCCTACCTAAGTAGTGTCATTAAACATCCATCAAAAATAAGCACAAATTCTATTTGGAGAGATATGCATTTCTCTTAGGCTATAAAAATCCCATTAGATAACTTTCTGAGGAATATAAGCTCACAATCCATAAAATAATATCACAAAACACAAAAAGAAACAAGAACTACAAGAAATCAGACCTATAAAGATCTTAGACACTAAAGTTACCAAGTTTGGTTTATAAAATAAGAATATTTAACAAATTCCAAGATATAAAAGAGAATACTTAATATATGAGAAGAAAATAAATATAAAATAAATGAAGCAAATTTGAAAAAATAAAACTTTGAGGATGAAAATTCTAATTCATCACATTTTTAAATCCATGCATGAAATCAATGACAAATTAGACATAGCTGAAAACAGAATTTGCAAACTAAAGGACAGATTTGAAGATAATCACAATGCAGCACAAACAGACAAAATAATACCAAAGAGTAAATCAAAGGTTAAAAATCACATAAGATAGAATGAAAAAAGTCTATCATATTCTAATAATCTATCCAGCAAGCAAGAAAGAATGGATGAAAGAGATAAAATACATAAAAAGAGAGAATGACTGAGAGTCTTCCAGAATTGAAGATAATAAATGAGGCTCAGGAAATGCAGTTAATGTCCAGAGGGAAAGTTTTTAAAATTCAGACTTAAGCATATCATGGGGAAATTTGAAGGTATTAAAGAAAAATAATATATTAAAAAAGTCAAAAAGAAAATACAAATTACCTACAGAGAACCTCACATCAAATTGATGGCAGATCTCTTGATACCAAAAATGGAAGCCAGAAAACAGTGGAACAATATTTCTAAAATTCTAAGAGACTAGAACTTCAAATAATAATTGTACAGTGAATTCCCTTTAAAGAAATCAAAGGTGAAACACAGGTATTTTCAGACAAACAAAAACTGAGTTTGACAATATAGACCCTTCTAAAAGGAAATTCTAAACAATGTACTCTAGGCAGAAAGAAAAAACAAAACTGTTAGGAAGATCAAAAATGTAAAATGGAGGGGCACCTAGGTGACTCAGTCGGTTAAGCGTCTGCCTTTGGCTCAGGTCATGATGCCAGGGACCTGGGATCGAGCCCCACATCAGGCTCCCTGCTTCTCCCTCTCCCTCTGCCTGCCACTCAGCCTACTTGTGCTCTCTATCTTTCTGTTAAATAAATAAATAAAATATTTTTTAAAAATCTAAAATGGAATAGTACAAAAAGGATAAGGTATACATGTAGACAAATCTTAACAACTACATAAAACAACAACATTATCTAAATTGAAAACAAAAAACTGAAATATAGTCCAACAATGAGTATAAACCAAATGGGAAATAACCAAACTTGAAGTATCCTCAGGTTCATGTATTATTCTAGAGAGTAAAGATACTCTTTTTAGGCAACACTAAGCATGGACATTCATTCACCTACTAAAACAAACAGACTGTATAATCTTCAAATGAGAATATGAAGGGGGAAAGTGAAAGAAGGAAAGAAAGTGAATCCAAAAGAAGAAAAGAAAGGAAGGGGGGAAAAAAAGAAATACAGAAAATGCAGGGCAAATAGAAAGCATAAAGGAAGTTGGTAGAAATAAAAACAGAGCATCTATTATCACAAAGCATTTACTCAGAGCATATTCTCTCACCATGATGCCACTGTGTTAAATATCAACAGGAGAGTGATAAAGAGAAAAACTGCATAGGTGTGAAAATTTAAAAACACACTTTTAAATAACAGGTAAGTTAAAAATAAAGCACAATATGTTTAAATTACTACATACTAAAATATTGCATATCAAAATATGTATGATAAAGCTAAGTGGTACTTAAAAGGGGATTGTACAACTTCAAGAGTTCATGTAAGAAAAAGAAGAAAAGCTAAAGAAAAAGAAAAGATAAGCTGAAAATTAATGAATAAATAAGCATCTAATTTAACACTTCGGTAAAAAGAATTCTAACCACACTCCAAAAAAAAATAATAATAATAGAAGAAAAAATAAACGAACAAAACAAAAAACATAAAATCAACAGAGCCAAAATTGTTTCTTAGAAAAGACATAATAGGGGTGCCTGGGTGGTTCCGTGGGTTAAAGCCTCTGCCTTCAGCTCAGGTCATGAACTCAGGGTCCTGGGATTGAGCCCAACATCGAACTCTGCTCAATGGGGAGCCTGCTTCTCCCTCTCCCTCTGCCTGACTCTCTGCTTACTTGTGATCTCTCTTTCTCTGTCAAATACATAAATTTAAAAATCTTGATTCCAGACAAGATGGCGGGGAAGTAGGAGGAGGCGCCTTTTCAACCTGCACCCTAAAGTGAGCTGATTACCTACCAAAGAACTCCGATCACCCATGAAATCAGCCTGAGATCAGAATTATACACGTCTGGATCTCTACGGGGGCCAGAAGACGCCAGTGGGCAGGTAAAGTGGAGTGGGAACGTCGGACTGATATCGGAAGATAAACAAAAGGGGAAGGGAGCCACCAGAGGCGACCGACTGGAAAATAATACCCCAATACGAGAGTGCCCGGCATCTGGGGACCAGCATTAACTTGGAGTCTTGTTGAAAGCACTCAAAAGAGCAAAGACTCGAGCGGGGAAATTGTGGGAATCGGGGCGGATAGGGATAGGGGCTTAAGTCCCCAGACCCAGGGCAGCATCCCCTGGCGCTGAGCCGGAGAGTGCGGCGGAGAAACCTGGTCTTTGTCCCGGAGCCACCAGTGCGCCCGAGAACGGGTGGAGTCCGGCTCCCGTGAGGGGCTGGGAGCCACACCAGACGGCAGAACGCGCACCTTACTGGAGATGCGCGCGTGCCTCAACCTCCCCTGAGAGAGGTGCACGAATGCCCAGCCTGGTGTTCTGGGACCCACGCGGCGATAGACCCACGCGGCGATAGAGCCCATAGAGCTGGAGGCGCCGCGCCCCAAACCATCCCCTGGGAGAGGTGCGCGCAAGCCCTGAGCTCTCAGCCCCAGCCAGCGGGAAAATCTCAGTGTGCGATTGCTGCTTGGAACCTCTCTGGCGGTCTGGAGCTGCCCAGACAGCCACGGCTGCCTTGGTTTTGCGTACAAGCAGGAGATCCTGCGTCCCCAGGGACCGTGACTCAGAACCTGCTCTGCCAGCGGCCCAGCGGCTGCAGCACCTGCAGGGGAGCAGACTGAGGCTTCTCTCTGAGAGGGAGGTTGGGGTGCAGTTTTCTTTCCTCTAAACCTCCAAAAACCATCAAAAGCTGTCAAGGCGAGAGAAAAGAAGTGAACAAACATAAAAACCTCCAGAGAACAAAAACCTGAAAAAAAACGTTTTTCTCAGAGCCCACCCCCTTGAGGGGGTCGGGAGGACTTAACTCAGGGAACATCATTGACTGAAAACCCACGTGGCAGCCCCCTCCCCCAGAAAACAAATCAGGAAAAAAAAAAAAAAAGACTACAAGAGAACAACCACCACTACTTCATAGATACAACTTTTATTTTTAATTCTTTCCCACTATTCTGGTTCATTTTTTTTCTTTTTTTATATAGATAATTTTTTAACCTATTTACCATCACAGTGAGATGTCCAGTACATCAAATTCCATGATAAACTTCTAACCTGAATTTTTTGATACATACACATGTGTTTTTCTTTTGCTTTTCTATTTTCTTAATTTTTAAAAAAATTTTTAATTTAGTTTAGTCCAGTTTATTCCTTTTTTATTTTTATTTTCTAATATTCATATAGAGTTAAACTTCAAGGTAATCCCCTTTCTCCAAGCAATGCTACCCCTATAGGTGAACCAATTTTTAATCCCCCTTTTTCTTAGGAAAGTTGAGTCCTTTAACAAAGATATCAAGATACATCCAGGAAGAATCAAAATAACCTTCCTCGCCCACACCGAGAATCTATAACCATGCTCCCATCTTTTTCTTCTGCCAGTGTCTCTGTGTATTTATGTTTGTCCGGATAGTATATAAATCTTATACTTGGGGTTCTTCTTGACGAGGCTCCTCCTTTTTTTTGCTTATATATATATATATATATTTTCTCTCGTCATATACTTTTATCAGTCTTTTTGTTTGTTTTTGTTTGTATACGTCATAAACCTTACCCTGGGGCCCATTTGGGCTGAACCTTCACTTTTATCTTCCCTTTTTTTCCTGTCTCTCTCTCTCCCTCTTTTTTCTTTTTCTTTTCTTTTTTCTCTCATTTGGGTGGGGAATCCTGAGTGCTCAGAAGCGTTCCAGGGTGCACCTTGACTGCACCACGGTCAATACATCCAGCTACATCTGTCCAGTCATCTCTCACCAAAATGACTAGGAGGAGGAATCCCCAACAGAAGAAAAATACAGAGGATGGGCCTTCTGCAACAGAGCTAACGGCTATCAACATAGACAATATGTCAGAAAGAGAATTCAGGCTAACAATTATCCAGGCAATAGCTAGGTTGGAGAAAGCCATGGATGACCAAACAGAATTGATTAGGGCAGAATTGAAAGCGACCAGAGAGGAGGTTCATAATGTTAGGGCAGAGCTGAAGGCCACCAGGGATGAGGTTCACAACGCTCTCAATGAGTTCCAATCTAATCTAAACTCTCTAAAAGCTAGGGTAACTGAGACAGAAGATAGAATTAGTGATCTGGAGGACAAACAAATAGAGAGAAAGGATCAGGAGGAAGCCTGGAACAAACAGCTTAGAAGCCACGAAAACAGAATCAGGGAAATAAATGATGCCATGAAACGTTCCAACGTCAGAATTATTGGAATCCCTGAAGGGGAGGAGAAAGAAAGAAGTCTAGAAGATATAGTGGAACAAGTTTTTCATGAAAATTTTCCCAATCTTGCGAATGGAACAAGTGTTCATGTACTAGAAGTAGAAAGGTCCCCCCCCAAGATTATAAATTCAAAAAAAACATCCAGGCACCTCATAGTAAAATTGAGGAATCATAATTGTAGATACAATCTCTTGAAAGCCGCTAGGACAAAGAAGCTCCTTACATACAGAGGAAAGCCCATCAGAATAACGTCAGACCTGTCCACAGAGACCTGGCAAGCCAGAAAGGGCTGGCAAGATATATTCAGGGCACTAAATGAGAAGAACATGCAGCCAAGAATACTTTATCCAGCAAGACTGACATTCAAAATGGATGGAGAGATAAAGAGTTTCCAAGACCGGCAAGGCTTGAAAGACTATGCAACCACCAAGCCGACACTGCAGGAAATATTAAGGGGGGTTCTATAAAAGAGGAAAAATCCTAAGAATAGCATTGAACAGAAATATAGAGACAATCGACAGAAAGAAAGACTTCAAAGATAACACAATGTCAATAAAAACGTATCTCTCAATAATCTCTCTCAATGTGAATGGCCTAAATGCACCCATAAAACGACACAGGGTTGCAGATTGGATAAAACGACAGGACCCATCCATATGTTGTCTACAAGAGACCCATTTTGAACCTAAAGATACACCCAGACTGAAAGTGAAGGGATGGAGAAGCATCTTTCACGCCAATGGGCCTCAAAAGAAGGCCGGGGTAGCGATTCTCATATCAGATAAATGAGATTTTAAACTAAAGACGGTAGTCAGGGATACAGAAGGACACTACATCATTCTTAAAGGGACTATCCACCAAGATGATCTAACAATTGTAAATATCTATGCCCCCAATATGGGAGCAGCCAATTACATAAAAAAACTATTAATCAAGATAAAGAGTCATATTGATATGAATACATTAATAGTAGGAGATCTTAACACGCCTCTCTCAGAAATAGACAGATCATCGAAGCAGAAAATCAATAAAGAAATAAGAGCATTGAATGATACATTGGACCAGATGGACCTCATAGATATATACAGAACATTCCACCCTAAAACAACAGAATACTCATTCTTCTCAAATGCACATGGAACCTTCTCCAGAATAGACCACATACTGGGTCACAAATCAGGGCTCAACCGATACCAAAAGACTGAGATGATTCCCTGCATATTCTCAGATCACAATGCTTTGAAACTGGAGCTCAATCACAAGGAAAAGTTCAGAAGGAACTCAAATACCTGGAAGCTAAAGACCACCTTGCTTAAGAATGCTTGGATCAACCAGGAGATCAAAGAAGAACTTAAACAATTTATGGAAACCAATGAGAACGAAGACACTTCACTCCAAAACCTATGGGATACAGCAAAGGCGGTCCTAAGGGGGAAATTCATAGCCATCCAAGCCTCCCTCAAAAACATTGAAAAATCCAGAATACACCAGCTGTCTCTACACCTTAAAGAACTGGAGAATCAACAACAAATCAAACCAACTCCACACGTAAGAAGGGAAATAATCAAGATTAGAGCAGAGATCAACGAGGTAGAAACCAGAGATACAGTAGAACGTATCAACGAAACTAGAAGCTGGTTTTTTGAAAGAATCAATAAGATCGATAAACCATTGGCCACACTAATCCAAAAGAAAAGAGAGAAAGCCCAAATTAATAAAATTATGAATGAAAAGGGAGAGATCACAACTAACACCAAGGAAGTAGAAACAATCATCAGAAGCTATTATCAACAGTTATATGCCAATAAGCTAAGCAACCTAGATGAAATGGATGCATTCCTGGAAAACTATAAACTCCCAAAATTGAACCAGGAAGAAATTGACAACCTGAATAGACCGATATCTAGTAACGAGATTGAAGCAGTGATCAAAAACCTCCCAAAAAACAAGAGCCCAGGACCTGACGGATTCCCTGGGGAATTCTATCAAACTTTCAAAGAAGAAATAATACCTATTCTCCTGAAGCTGTTTCAAAAAATTGAAGCAGAAGGAAAACTTCCAGACTCTTTTTATGAAGCCAGCATTACCCTGATCCCCAAACCAGGCAAAGACCCTACCAAAAAGGAGAATTTCAGACCGATATCACTGATGAATATGGATGCTAAGATTCTCAACAAGATCCTAGCAAACAGGATCCAACAGCACATTAAAAAGATTATCCACCATGACCAGGTAGGATTCATCCCTGGGTTACAAGGATGGTTCAACATTCGCAAATCAATCAATGTGATAGAACAAATCAATAAGAGAAGAGAGAAGAACCACATGATCCTCTCCATTGATGCAGAAAAAGCTTTTTTTTTTTTTTTAATTTATTTATTTGTTAGAGAGAGAGAGAGAGAGAGCGCGAGCAGAGGAAGACAGAGTGGTAGGCAGAGGCAGAGGGAGAAGCAGGCTCCCTGCCGAGCAAGGAGCCCGATGTGGGACTCGATCCCAGAACGCTGGGATCATGACCTGAACCGAAGGCAGCTGCTTAACCAACTGAGCCACCCAGGCGTCCCAATGCAGAAAAAGCTTTTGACAAAATCCAGCATCCGTTCCTGATTAAAATGCTTCAAAGTATAGGGATAGAGGAAACATTCCTGAACTTCATCAAATCTATCTATGAAAAACCCACAGCAAATATCATCCTCAATGGGAAAAAGCTTGCAGCCTTCCCATTGAGATCAGGAACACGACAAGGATGCCCACTCTCACCACTCTTGTTCAACATAGTATTAGAAGTCCTAGCAACAACAATCAGACAACAAAGAGAAATAAAAGGTATCCAAATTGGCAAGGAAGAAGTCAAACTCTCTCTCTTCGCAGATGACATGATTCTTTATATGGAAAACCCGAAAGACTCCACCTCCAAACTACTAGAACTCATACAGCAATTCAGTAATGTAGCAGGATACAAAGTCAATGTCCAGAAATCAGTGGCTTTCTTATACACTAACAATGAAAATACAGAAAGACAAATTAGAGAATCGATTCCATTTACTATAGCACCAAAAACCATAAGATACCTCGGAATAAACCTAACCAAAGAGGTTAAAGATCTGTACTCGAGGAACTACAGAACACTCCTAAAAGAAATTGAAGAAGACACAAAAAGATGGAAGACCATTCCATGCTCTTGGATGGGAAGAATAAACATCATTAAAATGTCTATACTGCCCAGAGCAATCTATACTTTTAATGCCATTCCAATCAAAATTCCACCAGTATTTTTCAAAGAGCTGGAGCAAATAATACTAAAATTTGTATGGAATCAGAAGAGACCCCGAATTGCTAAGGAAATGTTGAAAAACAAAAATAAAACTGGTGGCATCACGTTACCTGATTTCAAGCTTTACTACAAAGCTGTGATCACCAAGACAGCATGGTATTGGCATAAAAACAGACACATGGACCAGTGGAACAGAGTAGAGAGCCCAGATATGGACCCTCAACTCTATGGTCAAATAATCTTTGACAAAACAGGAAAAAATATCCAGTGGAAAAAAGACAGTCTCTTCAATAAATGGTGCTGGGAAAACTGGACAGCTATATGTAGAAGAATGAAACTTGACCATTCTCTTACACCGTACACAAAGATAAACTCGAAATGGATAAAAGACCTCAACGTGAGACAGGAATCCATCAGAATCCTCGAGGAGAACATAGGGAGTAACCTCTTTGATATCAGCCACAGCAACTTCTTTCAAGATATGTCTCCAAAGGCGAAGGAAACAAAGGCAAAGATGAACTTCTGGGACTTCATCAAGATCAAAAGCTTCTGCACAGCAAAAGAAATAGTCATCAAAACAAAGAGGCAACCCACGGAATGGGAGAAGATATTTGCAAATGACAGTACAGATAAAAGGTTGATATCCAGGATCTATAAAGAACTCCTCAAACTCAACACACACAAAACAGATAATCATATTAAAAAATGGGCAGAAGATATGAACAGACACTTCTCCAAGGAAGACATACAAATGGCTACCAGACACATGAAAAAATGTTCATCATCACTAGCCATCAGGGAGATTCAAATCAAAACCACATTGAGATACCACCTTACACCAGTTAGAATGGCCAAAATTAGCAAGACAGGAAACAACGTGTGTTGGAGAGGATGTGGAGAAAGGGGAACCCTCTTACACTGTTGGTGGGAATGCAAACTGCTGCAGCCACTTTGGAGAACAGTGTGGAGATTCCTCAGGAAATTAAAAATAGATCTTCCCTATGACCCTGCAATTGCACTGCTGGGTGTTTACCCCAAAGATACAGATGTAGTGAAAAGAAGGGCCATCTGTACCCCAATGTTTATAGCAGCAATGGCCACGGTCGCCAAACTGTGGAAAGAACCAAGATGCCCTTCAACGGATGAATGGATAAGGAAGATGTGGTCCATATACACTATGGAGTATTATGCCTCCATCAGAAAGGACGAATACCCAACTTTTGTAGCAACATGGACAGGACTGGAAGAGATTATGCTGAGTGAAATAAGTCAAACAGAGAAAGTCAAGTATCATATGGTTTCACTTATTGGTGGAGCATAACAAATAATATAGAGGACAAGGGTAGATGGAGAGGAGAAGGGAGTTGAGGGAAATTGGAAGGGGAGGTGAACCATGAGAGACTATGGACTCTGAAAAACAACCTGAGGGTTTTGAAGGGGCGGGGTGGGAGGGTGGGGGAACCAGGTGGTGGGTATTAGGGAGGGCACAGATTGCATGGAGCACTGGGTGTGGTGAAAAAACAATGAATACTGTTACGCTGAAAATAAATAAAAAATTGGAAAAAAAATAAAATAAAAAATAAAAATCTTTTAAAAAATGTAAACTAATGTTAAAAAAAAAGACATAATAGATAAACATCTGACACAGTTCATCTTAAAAAAGAGAGAGAAGATAAAAGTAATAGCAACCCAAATGAAAAGGGAGATATAGCACGCAGAAAAATTATCAAAGAATGCTATAAAAAAGCTCTTTTATAATACTATAAAAAATGTGCATTGGTGCCTGGGTGGCTCAATGAGTTGGGCCTCTGCTTTCAGCTCCGGTCATAATCTCAGGGTCCTGGGATCAAGCCCCGCATCGGGCTCTCTGCTCAGCAGGGAGCCTGCTTCCCCCTCTCTGTCTGTCTCTCTGCCCACTTGTGATCTCTCTCTCCCTCTGTCAAATAATTAAAATAAAATTTTTTAAAAATGTGCAAACATAGGTAAAACTGTTAAATTCCTAGGAAAACATGTAAGATACCAAACTGATTCAAAAGTATGTAGAAAATCTGATTTCCCATAACCATTAAATAAGTCAAATCATTAAATTAAAATATCCCAAGAGCTTTCAGCACAACTCATATCACAGAAAAAGAAGCTCATGTAAGGTTTTTCCGCTGGCTAGAGGTCAGCAGTTACAGCAGTGCCGTGACTAGACCCCACATATCCAGATGCCTACACTAAGTATTGGGTTAGTGCACTGCATGTATTTCACAAATTGAAGCTGGAAGAAATTTCTGCCTTCAACAATGCTCATGGGAAGATTTTCTGAAACATGCATCACTAAGTCCATATGGGGTATAGGAAAGGAATGGGAATGTCCACCTGGAACTCCAGACAATTATCTATGGCGGACCACACAGTTGAGTTGCCCATTAACCTTGCTTCAGTTGGTCAACATGGGAAATTTTCCTCATATATCTTTTTTCTACTTGCATTCAGTTTAAGGAGAATCACTGTGGAAATTCTTTTGTTTTAGGGACCTATCACTTTTTAAAAGGATTCAAAAAGGACACTAAATAATCTGACTATGAAAAAAAAAATCCCCTAAGAAAACACCAGATACATAAATTTACAGGTAAGTTATATTAAAAATTACAATCTGACATAAACTCCACCAGAATGAAGAAAAAGAGAAAAACTTCCCAATTCATTTAATGAGTCTAGCAAACCCTCAGTGACAAAAGCAGAAAAGGACAGTACACTTAAGGAATGTTGATTTCACCCATAAGTGTAGATGATAAAAATCTAAAATAAGAATAATAACTAACAAAATCCTTCAATGTATAATATGATAATAATGATAAATTTGAATTTATCACACAAATGCAATTTTTTAATATGACATTGGTTTAATAGAAGAAAAACCAATTAATACACTTCATTACATGAGCAGAGTAAAAGCTGAAAAAAAATCATGTCATTACAAGATGGGTTCCCCAAAAGCAGACATTGCGGCTGACTTTGGGGTGTTGTATGTTTATTGGGAATCCACACCTGTGAGACAAAGGGAGGAAAAGCAGGATTGGGCAGGGATAACTCACACTGCAGTAGAGACCCCACAAAGCCTTGGCCAACCAGCAGTTATCCCACCTCAGAGGGAAGTGGGCCTTCATTCCTCATGTTGCTCAGTCACTGGACATAGGCTTCCCTGGATAGGGGGTGAGCCTGGGCCAGAAGGCCATACAAAATCGGACTGACAGAGGTCCTCTGCTGTTTCTGCGGCATTACCTAGAGAAGAAGTCCATCTGTGAGGTTCACTTTGACAACACCTCTTCATATCTAATACACAGTAGATGAAGGAAAAACCTTCTATATAATTCAATATCTCTTCATCATCAAGAAAATGTAATCAAAGCAAATGGAGGGAACCTCCCTGAATATGATGAAAGGAACCTACAAAAACCCCACAACAAACATCATACATAATGGCAAAACTGAAAACAATTCCATTAGAATCAAGAATAATACAAAGGTACCCATTATCTCCATTACTATTTTCCTTACTATAATGTGCCAGAGGTCCCGGTTACCACATTCTGGCAAGGAAAAGAAATAGGTAAGGACTAGAAAAGAAGAAACAGTCTATCATTATTTACAGATAATTTCATTTTCCATGTATAAAACCCAGGAGAATCAGATGAATTATTAGTGTAGCAAAGTATCTAGACAGAAGTCAATACATACAATTCTACCATTTTACTTTACACACACACACACACACACACACAACCATTTACCTAATGTGGTTTTAAGACCATTTAAAATAGCATTTACAATAGCAACAAAAATATAAAGTTCCTAGAAATAAATGTAATCAAAGATATGTGAACACCTCATGTGTAAAAAAGTAAAACTTTATTAAATAAAATTAAAGATGTAAGTCAATAGAAGAATATAATACTTCACAGTTAGAAAGACTTGAAATCATTTAAAGGAAAATCCTTACATTGGTCTGAGAAAAATTAATTCCAATAAAAATTGAGGGTTTTTGCAAAACTTTATGAGCTGGTTCTAAAATGTACATAAAACACCAGAGATCAAAATTAGCCAAGACATTCCAGAAGAAGAAAAATGTAAAGGGATGCCCTGCTAGATATCAACATGTATTACCAAAGGGGAGACTGAAATATCATTAGGTCCCAGGAGTTCAGCTAGATAGTTACCAAACCATTCTGAACACCTACAAACTCAACATGAGATTGAAGAGAGTAAGAGCAGCAATTCTAAGAAGAGAAAAGGGACCACTTTCTTGAATGTAGGACATGTGGAGAAGTGAATACGAAGGGAGCAGCAGAGCACAAAATCAGAACTTTTAGAAGACTGCTCAACTGAGAGATATTGCTCCAGAGGCTAAGTGGGGGGGTGGAGCCCTCATGGGGACAGTTTGGTCTCAGGACCTGAGGGGTCACAGAAAGACCGGGGATGCCTGAGTGTGGCAGAGCTGCCAGGTATCAGAGTGGGGAAGCTGACTACAGAGATGGAGCTGAGGAGTGAGCTTTCAGATTGAGGTTACTTTAAACTGTGATCCAAGGCACAGTGGAACCACTGCTATTCGAGCAGGGACTGCACAGTGACAGATCTGGAGAGACTCCCTCCTTCCTCCTCTGGGAGGAGCAGCCTGACAGGAATCTGCTGGGTTTGGAGACTCCAGATGAGGCTGGATGCCAAAGATAGGAACCCCTGGTCACAGGACAGATGAGCCTGGAGTGTGGCTGGAGACCAGGGAGATGGGAGGGATTGACTGCTTTTCTCTGAGGGCTCACTGAGGAGTAGGGCCCTGAGCACTCAGCTCCTCCAGGGCAGAGATTGGGAGGCCGCCATCTTAATTCCTGATCTTCAGAGCTCTATGGAAAGAGTCCAGGGAACAAAAGCATTGAGAGCAAACTTGATCAGATTACTTAGCCTGGCCCCTGACAAGGGCAGTGCAATTCCACCTTGGGCAAAGACATTTGAGAATCAAGGCAACCGGTCCCTCCCACAGAAGATGGGCAAGAACATCCAACCAAGATCAAGTTCACCAATCAACGAGAACTATAGAACTCCAGAGCTAGGGGAAAGCAACACATAGAATTCATGGCTCTTTCCCCATGAACTCTTAGTCTTGCAAAATTAAATTTTTTTAACTTTATTTTTTCTTATTCTATTTTTTTAAACTTTTCCTCTTCCCTGTTTTCTCTTTTAATGTAACTTAACTATTTTATCTTATCAATACCTTTTTTTAAAAAATCTTTTTAAATTTTCATTGTTATAGTCATATTTTATCCTTTCATTGCATTTAACCTTATTTTTTGTATACATATAGGTTTTTTTTCTTTGAAATTTTGGGATAAAATTTCTTCTAATAGATCAAAATATACCCTATATCTAGGGGCACCTGGGTGGCTCAGTGGGTTAAAGCTGCTGCCTTCGGCTCAGGTCATGATCCCTGCGTCCTGGGATCAAGCCCCGCATCGGGCTCTCTGCTCAGCAGGGAGCCTGCTTCCTCCCTTCTCTCTCTGCCTGCCTCTCTGCCTACTTGTGATCTCTCTCTGTCAAATAAATAAATAAAATCTTTAAAAAAAAAAAATATATATATATATACCCTATATCTAGCACAGGGCTTTGTTCTAGTCTCTAGCCTGATCACCTCTTTTTTTTTTTTTTAACAAACTTATCGTATCAATTCCTTTTTTAGAATTTTTTAAAATTTTCATCTTTACAGTCATATTCCATCCCTTCATCATGTTTACCCCTATTTTTGTGTGTGTATGTATATGTGTGTATATATATATGTATATATATATATTTTTTTCTCTTTCCTTAAAATTTTGGGAGGTAGTTTCTTCTAAGA
Organism: Martes martes; assembly: GCF_963455335.1. Lineage (NCBI taxonomy): Eukaryota > Metazoa > Chordata > Mammalia > Carnivora > Mustelidae > Martes > Martes martes. The sequence goes on from NC_137892.1 coordinate 25,374,132, forward strand.
GACAAAGACACCATTAAATCAAGTGGGTGTGGGTCGCTTTGTTCTAGTTATCAGTCTAATATATATATATTTTTTTTTATTTTTTATTTTTTCATGTTTTTCCCCCTTTCTTCTCCCTGCAGTTTCAGGTCTCTTCCAATTTGGTTAGTGTTTATTTTTCTGGGGTCTTTGACACCTTTTTAGTATTTTGTTCTCTCATTCATCTACTCTTATATGGATAAAAGGACAAGGAAGAAAAACTCACCACAAAAAAAGGAACAAGAGGCAGTACCAATGGCTAGGGACTTAATCAATATGAACATTGGCAATATGTCATAACTAGAGTACAGAAAAATGATTATCAAAGTGCTAGCTGGGCTGGAAAAAGGCATGGAGGATATTAGAGAATCCCTGTCTGGAGAAATAAAATCCCTTTCTGGGGGAAAAAAAGAAACTAAAATCTAATCAAGATAAAATCAAAAAAGCTATTAACGAGGTGCAATAAAAAATGGAGGCTCTTACTGCTAGGATAAATGAGGCAGAAGAGAGAATTAGTGATATAGAAGACCAAATGACAGAGAATAAAGGAGCTGAGCAAAAGAGAGACAAACAACTACTGGATCATGAGGGGAGAATTCGAGAGATAAGCGATACCATAAGATGGAACAATATTAGAATAATTCGGATCCCAGAAGAAGAAAAAAGAGAGAGAAGTCCAGAAGATATATTGGAGCAAATTATAGTAGAGAATTTCCCTAATATGGCAAAGGAAACAAGCATCAAAAACCAGGAGGCACAGAGAATCCTCTCAAAATCAATAAAAATAGGTCCACACTCCATCATCTATTAGTAAAACTTACAAGTCTTAGTGACAAAGAGAAAATCCTGAAAGCAGCTCAGTACAAGAAGTCTCTAACATACAATAGTAAAAATATTAGATTGGCAGCAGACTTATCCACAGAGACCTGGCAGGCCAGAAAGAACTGGCATGCTATATTCAGAGCACTAAATGAGAAAAACCTGCAGCCAAGAACACTATATCCAGCAAAGCTATCATTGAAAGTAGAAAGAGAGATAAAAAGCTTCCAGGATAAACAAAAACTAAAAGAATTTGTAAACACTAAACCAGCCCTACAGGAAATATTGAAAGGGGTACTCTAAGCAAAGAGAGAGCCTAAAAGTAGTAGCTCAGAAAGGAACAGAGACAATATACAATAAAGTCATCTTACAGGCACTACAATGGCGCTAAATTCATATCTTTCAATAGTTACCCTGAATTATAAATGGGTTAAATGCTCCAATCAAAAGACACAGGGTATCAGAATGGATAAAAAACAAGACCCATCAATATGCTGTCTATAAGAAACTCATTTTAGATCTGAAGACACCTCCAGATTTAAAGTGAGGGGGTGGAAAACAATTTACCATGCTAGTGGACATCAAAAGAAAGCTGGGGTGGCAATCCTTATATCAGATAAATTAGATTTTAAGCCAAAGACTATAATAAGAGATGAGGAAGGACAATATATCATACTCAGAGGGTCTGTTCAACAGGAAGATCTAACAATTTAAAATGCCTATGTCCCTAACATGGGAGCAGCCAACTATATAAACCAATTAATAATAAAATCCAAGAAACAGGGATGCCTGGGTGGCTCAGTGGGTTAAAGCCTCTGTGTTCGGCTCAGGTCATGATCCCAGGGTCCTGGGATCAAGCCCCAGGATCTCTGCTCTGTGGGGAGCCTGCTTCCTCCTCTCTCCCTCTGCCTGCCTCTCTGCCTACTTATGATCTCTGTCAAATAAATAAATAAAATCTTTAAAAAAATTTTTTTAAATCAAAGAAACACATCAACAATAATATGATAATAGCAGGGGATTTTAACACCCCCCCTCATTGAAATGGACAGATCATCTAAGCAAAAGATCAACAAAGAAAGAAAGGCCTTAAATGATACACTGGACCAGATGGACATCGCAGATATATTAGATATATTCAGAACATTCCATCCCAAAGCAACAGAATACGCATTCTTTAGTGCACATGGAACATTCTCCAGAAGAGATCACATCCTGGATCACAAATCAGGTCTCAAACATTACCAAATGATTGGGATCATTCCCTGCATATTTTCAGACCACAATGCTCTGAAGCTAGAACTCAATCACAAGAGGAAAGTTGGAAAGAACCCAAATACGTGGAGGCTAAAGAGCATCCTACTAAAGAATGAATGGGTCAACAAGGAAATTAAAGAAGAATTGATAAAATTCATGGAAACAAATTATAATGAAAACACAACTGTTCAAAATCTTTGGGACATAGCAAAGGTCCTGAGAGGAAAGCATATAGTGATACAAACCTTTCTCAAGAAACAAGAAAGCTCTCAAGTACACGACCTAACCCTACACCTAAAGGAGCTGGAGAAAGAATAGCAAAGAAAGCCTAAACCCAGCAGGAGAAGGGAAATTATAAAGATCAGAATAGAAATTGATGAAATAGAAACCAAAAGAACAATAGAACAGATCAACAAAACTAGGAGGTGGTTATTTGAAAGAATTAATAAGATTGATAAATCTCTGGCCAGACTTACCAAAAAGAAAAAAGACCCAAACTAATAAAATCATGAATGAAGGAGGAAAGATCACAACCAACACCAAAGAAATACAAACAATTATAAGAACATATTATGAGCAACTGTATGCCAGCAAATTTGACAATCTGGAAGAAATGGATGCATTCCTAGAGACATATAAACTACCAAAACTGAACAGGAAGAAATAGAAAACCTGAACAGACTCATAGCCAGTAAGGAGATTAAAGCAGTCATCAAAAATCTCCCAACAAACAAGAGCCCAGGGCCAGACGGCTTCCCAGGGGAATTCTACCAAAAATTTAAAGAAGAATTAATACCTATTCTCCTGAACCTCTTCCAAAAAATAAAAATGGAAGGAAAAGTTCCAAATTCATTTTATGAGGCCAGCATTACCTTCATCCCAAAACCAGACAAAGGACCCATCAAAAAAGAGAATTATAGACCCATATCCTTGATGAACACAGATGCGAAAATTCTCACCAAAATACTAGCCAATAGGATCCAACAGTACATTAAAAGGATTATTCACCATGACCAAGTGGGATTTATTCCTGGGCTGCAAGATTGGTTCAACATCTGCAAATCAATCAATGTGATACAATACATTAATAAAAGAACAAGGACCATATGATACTCTCAATAGATGCTGAAAAGGCATCTGACAAAGTACAGCATCCTTTCTTGATCAAAACTCTCCCAAGTGTAGGGATAGAGAGCATATGTCAATGTCATCAAAGCCATCTATGAAAACCACACAGCAAATATCATCCTCAGTGGAGAAAAACTGCAAGCTTTTCCCCTAAGGTCAGGAACATGGCAGGGATATCTGTTATCACCACTGCTATTCAACATGGTAATAGAAGACCTAGCTTCGGCAATCAGACAACAAAAAGAAATAAAAGGCATCCAAATTGGCAAAGAAGAAGTCAAACTCTCACTCTTTGCAGATGATATGATACTTTATGTGGAAAACCCAAAAGATTCCATTCCAAAACTGCTATAACTCATATTGGAATTCAGTAAAGTGTCAGGATATAAGATCAATGCACAGAAATCAGTTGCATTTCTATACACCAACAGCAAGACAAAAGAAAGAGAAATTAAGGAGTCGCTCCCATTTACAGTTTCACCCAAAACCATAAGATACCTAGGAATAAACCTAACCAAAGAGGCAAAGAATCTGTACTCAGAAAACTATAAAGTACTCATGAAAGAAATTGAGGAAGATATCAAGAAATGGAAAAATGTTCCATGCTCATGGATTAGAAGAACAAATATTGTAAAAATGTCTATGCTACCAAAGCAATCTACATGTTTAATGCAATCCCTATCAAAATACCATCAATTTTTTTTCCAAGAAATGGAACAAATAATCCTAAAATTTAAATGGAACAAGAAAAGATCCCAAATAGCCAAAGGAATGTTGAAAATGAAAGCCAAAGTTGGTGGCATCACAATTTCAGACTTCAAGCTCAATTACAAAGGTGTCATCATCGAGACAGTATGGTACTGGCACAAAAACAGACACATAGATCAATGGAACAGAATAGAGAGCCCAGAAATAGACCCTCAACTCTATGGTCAACTAATCTTCGATAAAGCAAGAAAGAATGTCCAATGGAAAAAAGACAGTCTCTTCAACAAATGATGCTGGGAAAATTGGACAACCACATGCAGAAGAATGAAACTGGACCATTTCCTTACACCACACACAAAAATAGGCTCAAAACAGATGGACGACCTCAATGTGAGACAGGAATCCATCAAAATCCTTGAGGAGAACACAGACAGCAACCTCTTCGACCTCAGCTGCAGCAACTTCTTCCTAGAAACATTGCCAAAGGCAAGGGAAGCAAGGGCAGAAATGAACTATTGGGATTTCATCAAGATCAAAAGCTTTCCCACAGCAAAGTAAACAGTCAACAAAACCAAAAGACAACTGACAGAATGGGAGAAGATATTTGCAAATGACATATCAGATGAAGGGCTAGTATCCAAAAATCTATAAAGAACTTATCAAACTCAACACCCGAAGAACAAATAATCCAATCAAGAAATGGGCAGAAGACATGAACAGACATTTCTGCAAAGAAGACATCCAGATGGCCAACAGACACATGAAAAAGTGCTCCACATCACTCAGCACCAGGGAAATACAAATCAAAACCACAATGAGATACCACCTCACACCAGTCAGAATGGCTAAAATTAACAAGTCAGGAAAGGACAGATGTTGTCGAGGATGTGGAGAAAGGGGAACCCTCCTACACTGTTGGTGGGAATGCAACCTGGTGCAGCCACTCTGGAAAACAGTGTGGAGTTTCCTCAAAAAGTTGAAAATAGAGCTACCGTATGACCTGGTAATTGCACTACTGGATATTTACCCCAAAGATACAGATGTAGTGATCCAAAGGGGCACTAGTACCCCAAAGTTTATAGCAGCAATGTCCACAATAGCCAAACTGTGGAAAGAGCTGAGATGCCCTTCAACAGATGAATGGATAAAAAAGATGTGGTCCATATATACCATGGAATATTACTCAGCCATCAGGAAGGACAAATACCCAACTTTTGCATCAACATGGATGGGACTGGAGGAGATTATGCTGAGTGAAACAAGTCAAGCAGGGACAGTCAATTATTATATGGTTTCACTTACTTGTGGAGCATAAGGAATAACATGGAGGACATTAGGAGAAGGGAAGGAAAAGTGAATGGGGGGAAATTGGAGGGGGAGATGAACCAACCAACCATGAGAGACTGTGGACTCTGGGAAACAAACTGAGGGTTTTAGAGGAAAGAGGGGTGGAGGGGGTGGGTGAGCCTGGTGATGGTATTATGGAGGGCACAGATTGCATGGAGCACTGGGTATTATAGGCAAACAAAGAATCTTAGAACATTACATCAAAAACTAATGATGTGTTATATGGTGACTAACATAACACAATAATTTTTTTAAATGACCTCTATTCTCAAGTCTTTGTTGCATAACTGAATGTTTAAATATTTTATTATTTAATATCTTGATATATGCAAAAAATACATGTAAACATATATTTGCTCTGGAGAATAATAATGAAAAGAGCATACATTAGTCTGATGTCCAATTTTAGAACTAGACCTTGTTTTAGTAATGGGAAGAAAGGGAATAGAAATAATGATTCAGGATCTTGCAATTCCTGAAAGCCATCATTGCAAACATCAGAATGCTGGACAAATGCTCAAGTGGCTGAAAATTGTTTTCTCACACTCACTTTACTTTTCTTTATACCTTCCAGGGGTATATGGATTTTAAAATGCAAATGGCTAGATGAGGAAATGCCTAAATCAAAGGAATGGCTCTCCACTGACAGGACTCACACCAGTAATGGACCAGGTGGTGAGATATCTTTGCAGAGGAAACCCTCTTCTACATAAGGAACTGCCACCTTCATCTATGACGAAAACCAATAACTAAGAACTTTGCGGGCAAAAACTCTATACGCGAAACAACTAAAATTCAGGTATCTTCAAGTTTAAACATGAACTGAGAACCCAGCTAAAAACAGACAACACAATCAAGTATTGCACATTCTCCTTATCTTCAGGGAAGATGCTCCAAGATGCCCAGTGCTTGCCTGAAACCACGGACAGCACTCAGCCCTACACATTCTATGTTGTTTCCTTTATGTACATACCTGTGATAAAGTTTAATTTATAAATTAGGCACAGTAAGAGATTAATAATAATAATAATAAAATAGAATACAACAATATATTGTAATAAAAGTTATGTGAATGAGAGAGAAGGGCTCTCTTGCTACAATGCTTATGTGATGAGATGAAGAGAGATGAGTGAAGCTGGCATTGTGTTGGAGGGTACATCAGAAAGAGGACCTCTGCTTCCAGATAACAGTTGATAGCAGGTAACTGAAACTACAGAAAGCAAAACTGCAGGTAAGAAGGGACTACGGTATGGTAAAATCTTGATTTGCCAGCTACTCTCCATAAGAGATAAATTAACACGGGGCTACAAGCTGCAGTAAGTTACAGAGAGATAAGATTCAGACACAACCCTGACTCTGGTTCTCCACATTGCCAGTCTCTGCGGCTCAGCAGTGGATAGCAACATACTTAGGTCTTTTCTTAAAGTGAACACTTCTAAATCATATGCATTGCTCTGAGAGGCTCTCCTACTTTCACTCATTCTTAACTTTCACTCGTTCTTAACTTTCACTCGTTCTAGTTCCACATAAAAGAGACACCACTAAACTCCATTCTAACCTGTCAATACAGAGATTTTAGTGCAGAGAAGACCCAATAGGCTACAGGCAAAATTCAACCTGCGTGACCTTGGGAAATTTATCACCCTTGTGCATTTCTCAATTCTCCATTAGAGAACAAGACTAGATATATTCTTGAGTCCATTCCAATCCCCACATTCTGGAACTGCCTTTGATTCTAACATTTAACCTATTTGTTAAAAGAAATGATTTTGTGCTCCTCAGAAATCTTGGAGGAAAGAACGCTTCCCAACTTGTCTGCCTTGTAATCTATTCTAATTTAATCCTCTCTTGCTTAAATTCCAAGGGGTCTGTGGATCCTGGTTGGAATTAGAAATAAATGCTCCTGCAAAAGGAACCAATCCCTAAAACAAAAAATGAGGCTGTGGCAAGGAATCTAGCATCCTTATGATTAACTTTCCCCAAAGAAAAGTTTTAACTTTTTTCGTCCCACTTGATAAACATAGTCAGGCAGTGCCTCTTCTGAAGCTTATCAGCGTGGTAAGACCACTTTTTACTAAGCCTTGTATTAAAAAATAACTGATTAACTCTACTCTCAAGACCCTTCAATTTTAAGTAATTTTATTCCACTAAAAGAAAATGTTTCTCTTGAGTCTGTTCTTTGAAGTGTCAAATCTTTTTCACAATGAATACCTTTAAACATATTTTGAGTATCAGAAAACAGACTTTAAGTGCAATTTACGAAATGGTTTCTCATTAGTTTTGAAACAGTGTATGTTATCCCAGTAAATGTCACATGTCCCCTTCCTTCCTAACCCATTTCCTTCTGCGTCTCAACTGACAAGGTCATATGTACTACGGAGGAGGGGTGTTCCCAGACGGCCTCTGTTGCAGATGTGAGAGAAGAGAGATCCAGCTAACTGCAAACATTTCTCACTCAAGCTTCTGATATTTCAGAATCTGGATGCTTTCTCCCCCATTCATGCAAATTTCAGATAAACAATTCTGAGTTATTCACATAAACAATCAAAATGAGTTAACCAATTCACATAAACAATGAGTTATTCATTAATAATAATTAGATAAAGAGAATGAATCCAAAATAAAGGTGGGATCCTTTTCAACCAAGCTCAGCATGGTGTCACAGTCAGAAAAAAAAAGTAAAAATAAAAATAAAAAACTTTAGGGGCGCCTGGGTGGCTCAGTGGGTTAAAGCCTCTGCCTTCAGCTCGGGTCGTGATCTCGGGGTCCTGGGATGGAGCCCCGCATCGGGCTCTCTGCTCAGCAGGGAGCCTGCTTCCTCCTCTCTCTCTGCCTACTTGTGATCTCTCTCTCTGTCAAATAAATAAATAAAATTTAAAAAAATAAAAATAAATAAAAAAACTTTAAATTTGATACCCATAAAACAGAGAAAGGCAATCAAAATCATTAATCCAGTCCCTTGAAAGACATGACGACATTGTGAAAGGGATCACTAGACATTATGCTCAACAGCACTTCCAACCGTCTCTGTGTACAAGTAACCCTCAGTATGAATGGTTGCTCCAACCATTCTCCCAGTCTTACTCTTGGGCCCACCCACAAATAGCTCCTCAACTTCAGCCCAACCTGGGTCTTCTCTCCCCATTATTTGGGATTTCTCTGAGCTAAGCATTTCTTCCAGTATAAACTCTTTGCTCTTTCCATTATAAATCTGATGCAAATTTAGCCTTTCTTAGTTCCTTTTGATTCCCATTTCTATCCATTTATGTTTTCAACCAAAGCCCACACCCACTGCTGCCCCTGAGAGCCAAAGGTCCTTTCGATTGAGGAGATCGGGGAGTGAGAAACTGAATATTCATAAACCACTGTTTTCAATCAGGTCCTAAGAAATGAAGAGTGACTGATTATGGTCTATGAGCATTTCACATTGATTCTCCTGTTTAGATGGGGCTGAAACAATTAAGTTATTACCAATCAGATGCACTCGCAAGACTTTTGGGAGTAGGAGGAGGCCATTTTCCTGCAGCTATTGCTGCTAACCTAAAGGGTAGAAGGGACTTGAGGTTTCGTGGCTGGCTCAGGATTCCAGGGTGGGACCGGCAACAGTAGCAACAACACAAACCTTATCTGGAACAGCTTCCCCACTCTCCAGATTCCAGCCACAGTCTAAACCCTTGAAATCAACAAGGTGAAAGCCAGTCCCCTAACTTCTGCTCCTTCGGGACTTCCAAATCTCTAAATCCCCATCTATTAAATCCTCTCTAACTGAAATCCCTAGAGTGGTTGTTGTGCTCTGCCCAGACTCTACCAATATTAGGAATTATAAAGAACACAAAGCAAAAGGCAAGGACAGAAAAGTAGAGATTTTTCTGCAGGCATTTTAGGCATAAAGAAAACTGACAAAGTAAAGTTGGCATCAGCCACCAGGAATGTGCAAATCAAAATCACAAGGAGGCACCATTTCATACTCACTAGGATGACTAGTGATATAAGTCTCTGAATTTGACTCCAGAACTAGAAATCATAAGCAAAAATAATGAGTAATTTGACTATATAAAACTATTAAAAGATCTCTATAACCAGTATAAAAACCATATAACAATATTCAAAGCAAACCATAAACTCGGGAAAATATTTGCAATATATCTGGCAAAAAGATAACCTCCTTAAGCTTTAAAAAAATGCCCACATTTAAAAACTAAAAGATTTATGCTCCATGAGCTATATGAACAGAGGATATGAATAGGAACTAGAAGAGAAAATCCCAGGATACAGGGGAAAACATAAATGCAAATGAAAATTAAAGAAACCACAACATACCATTTTCACCCATTAAACTATTATTTTTTTTTTCTAGGAGCTAATATTATTCACATTTGGGGAGGGGGGAGAGAAAGGGACATGCTCACATCTTTAGAGAGGGCAATTTTACTCTACATATCAAAAATTTTCAGGGGCGCCTGGGTGGCTCAGTGGGTTAAAGCCTCTGCCTTCAGCTCAGGTCATGATCCCAGGGTCCTGGGATTGAGCCCCACATTGGGCTCTCTGCTCAGCAGGGAGCCTGCTTCCCCCTCTCTCTCTCTCTTCCTACCTCTCTGCCTACTTATGATCTCTGTCTGTCAAAAAAAAAAAAAAAATCTTTAAAAAAAAAAGTTTTCAAATGTTTATGCATTTTAGCCCAGTAAGTTCATTCCTAAAAATGAATTCTGAGGAAACATTGTTTATAAATTTTTTTTAAATTATATACTAGCCAAAAATCCATCAATGTATGCATTAGAAAAAATATACTGTGAAAGAACATCTATTAACATATAAGGTGGATGCTATTTTACTAAGTGAAAAAATATAAATTATAAAATATATGCAGAATTCTTTTTTTTTTTTTTTAAGAGATCAAGTGTGCAAGAGTAGAGTCCCATGGGGAGAGAAGGGCAGAGGGAAAGGGAGAGAATCCTAAGCAGGCTTCGTGCCCAGCATAGGTCTCCATCTCAAGACCCTGAGACAATGACCTGAACCAAAATCAAGAGTTGGTTGCTTAACCAACTAAGCCACCCGGGCACCCCCAGAATATAATTCTTATAATCGGAGAATACTCACGATAATAGCAGTAGTAATAGCTGACATTTATAAGCACTCATTATGTGTTTGGCATTGTTTTAAATCCACTGCATATATTAATTCCTTCATTTAATTTTCACAACAATGCCATGGAACAGTTACTATTACTGTCTGTATTTTGTAAGTGGGGCAAACGAAGCACCAAGAACACAAGTAACTTGTCCAAGGTGAAACAGTATTTGGACCCATGTGACCGGATGCCAGCTCTGACACTCTGAGCCGCAATGTTAATTCCTGATTTATACGATTATTAGACTAGAGTAGATTAATTCTCAGTTTTTAGTAAGAAATTCCCCCCAAATATTAATAATGTTTGCTTCTGAGAAATACAATTATGGGTAATAATTATTTTCTTATGTTTATTACCTGAATTTTCCGAATTTTCTTTTTTTCAAAAGATTTTATTTATATATTTGACAGACAGAGATCACAGGTAGGCAGAAAGGCAGTCGAGGGGGTGGGGAGCATGAATTTTCTAAATTTTCAACAAGACACATAAGCTTTCATCAGAGGAACCAGACCTATGTTCTTCCAACCCATTCTTTCCAATCCTTTCCCATCAATAGGTAAGAAGATAATTGTTCTAAAGGTATTTGTTCTAAAATAAAGATAATTGTTCTAAAACCACTACTTTCCACCAAGACCACTCAGAGAAAGCCAAAGTATTATTTTAAATATTTGCTACCTAATCCAATTCTAAAATCTAATCCAAAATCTAAATATTTGCTACCTAATCCAAATCCTAATCTAAAGCAAGGAAGTCCAGCCTTCTGGATTTCGATGTTCTCTTTCAGATGAAGAAATAAAGGAGAATGCAAGTGAGGAAGGAGCCGAAGAAGGAAGCCGGGACGTGGAGTTAATCTGTCATGAGCTAGTAAAAACTTCATCTCCTTACGGAAGTTGTTTTATTTATTCATTCATTCTAAAACTTAAATTCAGAAGTTTAGAAATTATATTAAAATCAAAATGGATCAAAGGGCCAGATGTTGCAGGCAGGATGACTAATCAAACAGAGCCTGGGTAATGTGCTCCACGCCTTGCTCCATGGGAAGTAATTACTCTAACATTAGCTTTACAGTGTTTAAACAACCATTTCATTATATTTTTTCTACACTGATTAAATTTTCTCGGCATTTCTAATGCATCATTACATCTGCATTGCATTTAGATAATGCACAGCATCACTACCCATTAAAAAGTCCCTATTTTTTTAATCACCTAAATAAATTTAATTTGGCTTTATTTGCCTCAAGTTTGATAAAGAGTGATTAGTCCTCTTATGAATAGCATACCTTGGATGGAAACATCCCATCCATCACTTGGCCAAAACAGTGGTTCACAAAGTTATAAGTGGACCCCCAAGCAGAGCCGCCTAAAAGCATATGTGGTAAAAGAAAAATTGCAGCACAGACATCATTGGAGAATTACTGTCCATGCTTTCTATGACTGCTGAGAGGTGGATATGATAATCCTGGGACCATCTAAGCCACTCTGCCTCTTGTTCCTAAATATATAGCCCGAGGCATTATAACACAGTACAACAACATCAAGAATAATAAACTCACATTTTCAGCCTTCTGTTTTGATATTCACATTCACCCTCAACACATGATTAGAGACTCAGGACATTTTAGCCCTTGCCCAAGTAAATGGGCTGTAAAGTAATCTCAGGAAAATATTAGCTAAGATGAAAATCACAGTTAGGGTATCCGCTATGCCAGGCAATCACTTATCAAAACTCAAACTGTGCTAAGTTCTCAGGGGAACTTTTTTTAAGCATTGCAAATAAATGGATCGTGTTGGTGAGCTATTATGCGGTGACATTGATTCTGCCTTTTGAACTTAGGGTTTTTATAACAGGAACTCAAAATCACTAAACGACAAGTGCCACTGGAGATCTGAAGAGGAAAGCAGGAGGTCCTAAAGAGAAAGAGAGTATCTGTTGAAGTCAATTCTCCATATTCTGCATTTGCACTGGAGATGCTGATACTGGGCATGGAGTGGGGAGAGCAACCCTCCAGTTAAATCTGGGGGCAGAATGAAGTATTGCAAAAGCCGATTCCAAGAGTTTGGGTTCTCCCTCATGAGTCAATGATTCACTACTCAATTCTATGCTGCTATTCACACACTGAAACATAAACCACCAGTATTTACTTCCATGTGGGAAGAAAAACAAAACAAAACCCTGTGAATTGGAGAATTTACTAAAACCAAACTCAAAGCCATATATTTTCTACTCAGTGCAATAAAACTTAACGTCCACTAGGCTAATGACCAGTGATGGCCAAGCGAGTCAAGGACGGGTTGCATATTCTTCAATGATAAAGCTTGTTACCTATGTAACAAGAAGAACTTGACCCTAAACCTAGCCACCTAGGTAAGTAATAATATAATCTTTAAGGTATGAGAAGTCTCCGAATTATGAAGGTGATATGATCAAGTATTTTAATGTTCTTTCTTATATTATTTCTATCATAACTTTACTGTGTTATTTCCCATCTCAACAAATAATCCCTTGACCCACATCTTTCCATAGCTTGGCCCATTTCTCTCCTCCCTTCATAGAAAAGCTTTCTATAGGTCTCATCTATCTCTTCTGATCAAGTTTTTGTCCTTCACTTCATTAGAAAGACTTCTATCAAAGAAATCATGAACCTCCATCCTAACAAACCCCTTTTTTCTGCCCTCATGTTGGTCAATCCCTGAGAAACCTCTGCCACAAATGAATGTCCCCTAGGTGTGAGGACCTTTCAGTATTCAGTTGTGGGCTGCCCTTCTGCTCTGTCCTCTCTCCCCCAGGTGATCCTATCTCAGAATGTCTCCTGCTGTACCTTTTGATTATATATAGAAGAAAAATGAGTTGGTACTGGGAGGACACTAGGAAAATACTGTGATGTATTAGCTTAGAAACTTACTGTAAATACTTCCTTCTCTTCAGTAAAGATATACCAGGATATTATCTGAGTCCCATAATAGGTTGAACATCACGTGGTGCACAAAATCTCCTAGGAGATCCAGCCAAGACATCTCTAGTCTTTCCCATACTTTTAACTTATTTCAGAATCCTAATGCATGGGCCATGATGACTCAAAAAGGGAGACACTATTATCAGTCTCCATATTCAGTCCTCACATCTTTCAGTTAGGGACTTCCTTTATATGAGGTTCGAGTAAGGATTAAACAAAGAAAGCTCATATCAAAAATTTTGCACATGTAGGCATTCAAATAAATGCTCATTCCTTTGACTCTGACAAATGTGAATTTTGAAGAGAAAACTATCTCTGGCCAACATGATCAAGAAACAGCTAGCATTAAGATGGATTTTGGAAACTGAATAGAAGTTCAAAAAGAATTCATAAGCAAATGCATGAAAGAGAAGAACAAAGGAAACATGGAGAGAGGTAAGTGTCTGATATTGACTGGGGCACATAGTTGGAGGTCAGCATAATTCAGGAAGGATATATAAAATGCCAGGGTTCCTCTCATCCATCCTCACAGGACCCTAGAGTCCCAAAGCTACACTCCAGACCTGTAATATCAGATGACAGGACACCAGCTTACCTCTCTGATCTCAGCCTGTTGTCTGTCACTATGATCCCTGCCAACTCTTCAGCTTATCCATCCTGATTTCCTCTTCTTGCCTGCTTCTGTGGTCTTTCCAGATCACTTGTCCTGTTTAGTGTTCTACCATGCTCTAATCCCAGCCCTTGCTCAGGTCTGCCCTAACCTATCAACAACCAAGTCATTCCCTTGCCTCTTCAGAAAGTGAATCCCAAAGAGAAAAAAATATCTCTGATCCAACAGCACAGAGCCCACCAGTAGGGAAGTAACACAATGACCCCTATTTGAGGGAGAAATTGTGTGATCTCCAATCAAAGGACGGGAATAATGGCATGCATATGTGAAGTAGAAAAAGACTAAGAATTTAAAATTAATCTAATGTATTGGATATAGCTCCAAAAATGAGAGTGAGCCCCTGGGAGTAGAAAAGGGGCAACAGAAATAGGGACATAAAGAAAAGAAACCAGGGAATGAAAATGAGCTTAGCTCTGTAACACTATGTTCATTTCCCAATACCCAGCAAATATTCAATAAATATTTGTTGATTGATTAAATAAAACAGGCTTGAGCTCTGACTAGATGAAGTTTTGCTTATCTGCATTACAATATATCATAATCTCCAGACCTAACTGTTCACATTTTTAATTTGAACTCTAAAAATGCAGCTCTCATTTTAGTACACCAAATCAGAATAACAACAACTATTTGCTACCTGGCTTTGTTCTCACTTCAACTCTTTTGGAAATGTACAAGAACATCCCATCCATTGTAGTGGGAATGTCAATGAATGCAACTGATTTCACCTGGAATACAGAGATACTCTTGTAAAGCCAGAAATATAAAACCACTAAGCCTAGAAAAACATCCATTTTTCAGTATTGGAGGAAGGGATTTCTGAACTGCCGGGCTTCACATCTCAGAATAAAAGCGCTTATTCTCTCCAGACTCAATAGCTAACCTTAACCTGGAATGCAGAAACATTCCCAAAAAGGAATCGTTAGGTTTCACCAGCTCTGGTAAAATGTAGGTTTTATGATGGTTGTACTTGGATTTTTGTTTTTACAGCTTTTAAAATTGTAGCTCAAGTAGTAAGCTTTATTTGAAGTGATAAGAAATTCCAAATGATCTTATTAAGAATTAAATTTTTAGGGGCACCTGGGTGGCTCAATGGGTTAAGGCCTCTGCCTTCGGCTCAGGTTGTGATCCCAGGGTTCTGGGATCGAGCCCCATGTCGGGCTCTCTGCTCAGTGGGGAGCCTGCTTCCTCCTCTCTCTCTCTGCCCGCCTCTCTTCCTACTTGTGATCTCTGCCTGTCAAAATAATTAAATAAAAATCTTTAAAATAAAAAAAATTAAAAAAAGAATTAAATTTTTAAAAGCCACATGGATACTACTGAAAAGAAAGAAAGGAGGGAGAGCGTGGAGCAAAATAAAACCAAGTATGCCTGTATTTTAAAGTGTTTTCCATGCGTGTTTGTTTTGTTTCCCTGATGATTTTTTTTTTTAAGATTTTATTTATTTACTTGACAGACAGAGATCACAAGTAAGCAGAGAGGGAGGCAGAGAGAGAGGGGGAAGCAGGCTCCCCGCCAAGCAGAGAGTCTGATGTGGGGCTCAATCCCAGGACCCTGAGACCTGGACCCGAACCGAAGGCAGAGGCTTAACCCACTGAGCCACCCAGGCACCCCAAATTTCCCTGATGATTTTACTCCTTTTCCTATTTGTCATGTGTTTCTAAAAGTTGCAACAACGTCCTCCAAAACAGGGGACCCTTCATCTCAGGATGTGGTCTGATTAAGGTACTTAGTCTTGCCTCACTTGTCCTCTTGGACGGGGAGCTCCAGAAAGGAAGTCAGCACGTGCAGGACACACGGAAGGCAGTCCAGCAATGAAACAGCTTCACGGAGGAAGAGATGAAAATGGCTGCGTTCTGAAGCAAGTGAACTCCATACGGCACATCATACATACTCTAGGTTTCCCCAACTTCAGTTATCTGCATTCTACCATAGTATTTTCTTATTATTTACTGGTTGTATTAAACAAGATGTCTCTGAAAGTTTCATATGACTCCAGAAAATGGAAATCCAGTATTACCTGATAGAAGTAGAGAACAACTATGAAAACAAACACAATAAATGTTCCATTTCTGGGCCCCTGGGTGGCTCAGTGGATTAAAGCCTCTGCCTTCAGCTCAGGTCATGATCTCAGGGTGCTGGGATCGAGCCCCGCATCAGGCTCTCTGCTCAGCAGGGAGCCTGCTTCCCCCTCCCCCCTGCCTGCCTCTCTGCCCACTTGTGATCTCTCTCTGTCAAATAAAGAAAATCTTTAAAACAAATAAATAAGTAAATAAATAAATAAATGTTTCATTTCTTTACTTGGTAGGTGGCTGCATGAGAATTTGCTTTGAAATTATTTTTGGTCACAGTTTTATTGAGGGGTAATTCACGTACCATACAATTCACTCTTTTACAATATACAAACCGATGGATTTTAGTATATGGAAAGACTTTTCTGCCTTGATGCACATAAAAGGCTTCTCAGTCCAGACTGGGATTGGTTTGCTATTCAAGTCCCACAAATCTTGTGCATGGCTCTCTCCGTAAAGGTGATGAAATTTAGACTGCAGTGAATGTCTGTAAATCAGATCTTCCGTAGTGCGGTGGTGCATCTTAATCCATTAAACAGGTTTCAGTGGGTACTTGCAGTACTGGGGAGAATAAAGGAAAGAGTCCTGCATTTTTTGCCCTCGCACTGTATGCATTTCCCTTTTCTCATGCAGAATCAGAGGTGAGTGACAGTTCCACATCACAGAAGCTTCCTGAACATCAGTCCCCAGTGGGACCCTGATTAGAGTTTTTCTTTCCCTTTGGTGGGTAAAATCCAGTCTTCCTTAGTTCAAGTATATGCGTCAAACACGAAGCTGTTAGAACCTGTCAAGGATCACAAGTTCTATGATTAAAAAATAAAGCCCATTCATGGAACTCGGGTTTGTCTGCCAGCAGGCTCTTTGCCACAGCTATTATGAAAGCTGGCAGAGAAGTGGGCAGAAAAATCATTCTTCACCCTAACAGATGAGTCTCCCCTCACAAAATAGATGAATTTAGAACAACTTCTTAGTCGGACTCATAAAGGCAAAGGTACAGGGGATTTTATGGAAAATGCTGACCTCCTAAGAATTATGTTTTAAATTGAATTTTCTACTCTTCAGATATTTGATAAACCCCTTGCCTCTCCCATGAAAGGTCATGCCGGAAAGCAACATATATGATTATTCACGTTGATCATCCACCTGGGCCATAGTTTACTCCTGCCAAGTTGATATCTGAAGATCAACCTCAAATAAAAATGTTCGGTTATTAGGAAATAACTTGCAGAAGAACATCCTCCAATTTTAAAAATGCAACCCAATCTTAATCTTTCTTTAAAATTCCAAATGGACTATACTTTAATAAAAACCAATTAACTGAACATGTGAGTGCTGGGGAAAAGGGCAGATGATTTTAGTAGCCCCTCAAGAGGGCTGGGCTTCAAGTCCTGTCTCTGGCATCAAGGGTAACGTAAGTTACTGACATTAAGGTTTTGACTTCCAAGGCATCCATTTCAGAGGTACCCATCTCGAGTAAACATGCTGCCAGCTATAGAACCCAGCTGCTCCCAAACCCACTAGACATCCCCTAGCATGAAGCTTCCCTTTTAGAAATCTCTGGATAGGGGCGCCTGGGTGGCTCAGTGGGTTAAAGCCTCTGCCTTCGGCTCAGGTCATAATCCCAGGGTCCTGGGATTGAGCCCCGCATCGGGCTCTCCGCTCAGTGGGGAGCCTGCTTTCCCCTCTCTCTCTCCCTGCCTCTCTGCCTACTTGTGATCTCTCTCTCTGTCAAATAAATAAATGAAATCTTAAAAAAAAAAGAAATCTCTGGATAATCCAGATAACTGACCTCTTGAGAGATCCCACTTCTTCCTCTTGCTCCCCAATTCCTGCTCTTGTGTTTTAAGTTTGCTAATAAAGAGTGAATCCTCAAAACCCTAATCTTTGAGCCTAAGAAAAGCAGGACCCCAAGTCCAAGCTCCCTCTCTCTCCCTACTCTTGAGGTCAACCTCATGTGTGGTCCTCAGGCATGCCATGTACCCTCTAGGACCTGTGAGTAATAAGACTTGCTTTTTCAAAGCTCCCTGATGGCCTTCCTGAGGTGCACCTGGAAATCATAAGAACCAGAAGGGCCGGTCCAATGTCAGCTCCAGTCCGGGAAATGTCTGTGGGGCTTGCCAAAAGGAACACAGGCTCCGGCAAGTGCCTTGGGCATTTCTGATGAACAGCGTATCTATCAATAGGCTGAGAGTGATCTATCACTCTCCAGCTTTTCTGAATTAGGACTTACAGAATCCCCTGAATTGAGAAAAAGATGATTGCTAATAAGCAGTTTAGCCTGTGATCGGCAACAGAATTGACATCACAGCTGATTTCTATTAAGTGAATTAATGAGATTTGATAATACACTATCTAAGGTATGTTAGTATTTGTTTATAAGACATGCATAGAGATGTACAATTTGTGCAGTCACATTTGACATTTGAGCAACATAAGTGGACGAGAGGTGTGGTGGATAATTGAAATATACTTGTGAGATGCAAAAGCTATATAAACATGAATTTAATGTGATAAATACAATAAGCATACCTAAGAGATACAACTTGTCTAGTAAAATGTGTTTCAGGAACCAATACTGTTTCTATATTTTAAAGTATAACAGAAGGGGCGCCTGGGTTCGGCTCGGGTCATGATCCCAGAGTCCTGGGATGGAGCCCCGCATCGGGCTCTCTGCTTAGCAGGGGGCCTGCTTCCTCCTCTCTCTCTCCCTGCCTACTTGTGATCTCTGTCTGTCAAATAAATAAATAAAACATTTTTTAAAAAAATAAAGTATAATGGGAAGCTAGAGACATAACTTCAGAAAAAAACATTGTGGGATTTTCATGATCAGCTCATGTTCTCATGTTCATTTTAAGAAGCAACGTGACAGTCAGTCACTCAGGGGCATGTCTGCGTTCCTGAATGTCACCTTCATCCACGTAATCTGGACCTCAAATCTAGCATAATTTGCAGTTCCATTTTAACTTTTTATTTCCAACATTCTTACACCTCAGTATTGCTTTCTGTTTTCTGAAATGAATTTATAATCTATGCATACAAATCAAACATCAGACAAAATTCTCCACACTTCAGGCCTATTTTAATTCCCCTTTCTAAAAATTAGTTTAAATGCGCCACATAACAATAATGCCAACTGATGTCAAATCTGGCACTTTGCAGCTGTATTGGTTGAATATATGTTTACTTTCTTTAAAATACTGTCTTTTCACATGTATGCTTGCTGATGGCTTGGAAACCAAATGATTAGCAAACCAAATCTTTAAAGAAACTAGAGAAAAGAGCCTATTGCCCTGTACCTTTTCAGAATTTGAGCCCCACAAGTAATTTCAAAAATCCCAAACTCTGAGGGAGACTCTAACTCAGATTTCATTTTCAAGGGAATGTAATATGGGATGATATTATTATCAGTTGCCTACTTGGATAACTTTCCCAAGTATGAGAGCTTTTAATTTTCCAGCCAACATGGTCTTATTTTTACCTCCCACAAAAATAAGAGCCATAAATTACATCCTGAATTTCTATTCCTTGATCCTGTCCTGGCCTCCAGCTTTTTGTCTCTTAGGAGATTTAACACAACTCATCCTTCTGACATGTCCAGTCTTTGCTAAATACACAAGACACTGTTGTACTTGAGCCACTGTGGTTCAACATCCATAGCAATCTCCGGGGTAGGAAGCTAATCAGGGTTCCTTAGGAATTCTGGTTTCTGGAAGGAACAGCCCTCTGTCTTCACCATGTCAATATGGGGAGGATCCCTTCAGCAATTTCAATGTATTTATACAAGAAGATCTCTTTTTTTTTTTTTTTTTAAGATTTTATTTGTTTATTTGACAGACAGAGATCACAAGTAGGCAGAGAGGCAGGCAGAGAGAGAGGGAGAAGCAGGCTCCCTGCTAAGCAGAGAGTCCGATTCGGGACTTGATCCCAGGACCCTGGGATCATGACTTGAGTCAAAGGCAGAGACTTTAACCCACTGAGCCACCCAGGCGCCCCAACAAGAAGATCTTTTTAAAAGAAAACTGTTGGCCCAGGATCAAAGCAAAGTCATAACAAAAGACCCACAGTCTTGAAGTTACACAACAGGTCATGCTTAAGAAATTGAGAAGACTACTATGGGAGAGAGGTATCCACGAGAGAACACGGGATGCTAAAATGTGTCATGGGGCGCACAGCTAAAGGAAGTGTAAACAAAACGCACAGTTAGAACCAGAAAGAAGCACTTCGAACCTCTAGGTTATTCTGTGTGGGCCAGCGACACAATTCTGGACAAAGATTCAACTGCCTTGGCTGGCCAGGGTAGGTTTTTGCACACTTACTGGGCAATCTTCAAGGACAATTGTCCAGCTTTCTGTTTGGAGGAAATGCACCTATCTAACTTCCACCCCAGCTTCTCCCTGCCAGTTTGAAAATACTGGGCAGGCAGCTTTTGTCTATTGAAGAATGAAGACAGTATAAAGCACATGCCATAACAGAAAGCAGTTTGAAATGTAAGGTTGTCCAACTGGCAAAGACATTTTTCAAAAAGGCATTTTTCAAGACTGGCTCTGGAATTGGGTTGTGAATTTCTACTTCCAGGCTCAGCCGTTCCCCCCAAGAGAGAATGTTCCTATACCACTGTCCTGTATGACCAAGACCTTCTCAAGCACAGCTGGTGCCCACCAGATATTGTGGCCAACATCTAAGAATTTTAATTAGCCAAAACAATCTGTGATATTATAAAAAACCTTGCAAACTGAAACAACAGTGCTTCTTAATAGTTAACCATATATATATACACACACATAAAAATATATGTATATATATGCTATTTGAATAGATACACCTTGCTTTTCCTCTGCTCCTTCAATCTCATGTATTGTTAAGTCAGCCCTGATGGGCACGAGTCACTTAGAAGGCATGCAAGTCCCTAACCACCATCTGTTCATTCCACAGTTGCTGCCATTGCTCAGGGTGGCAGCCACCCAGGATGGACGGCATAACTAGAGGGCAAATTAGGCTCTCAGAAATAGAGCCAGGTAGTTTCCAGCTGTTCATGAGGCTGATAGTATTGTAGGCAGGGCTGCAGTAGGAAGAAGTGGGAGGGCAATGTGAAGCAAGCTAGAGGGAAAGAGCCAAAAGGTCACAAAACCCACAGCCCTCTGTCAACCTGAAGGTCAAGGAGGCTTCTGCATCAGAGAAGTCCTCCAAAAGGATAATACCAGAACAAAGGGCAAGCTCCACCAGCCAACGACTGTAATTTGAGGCAAATGGGCAATGCATGTGTCCTTGGGAAGAACCGCTGACAAACCAGAGTTGGACAGGTCTGGAGTCTGTACAGAGGAAAGGTTTTCCAACTTAGCCAGGAGGGAATGCCCAGAGGAGACTGAGGGTTTGATACACAAGAGGCCCAGGATGTGAAATATTAAGAAAGGGGTGCCAACCCAGAATACTAAGAGGGGTGGTCATACCTGCAACAGACTAGCAGTAGGGAGCAGGACCCAGGGCTGCAGAGTGCCAGACAGAGGTATTAGGCAGATGGGGAAGCTAGCTTCTAGCCATGGGATCACAGGTTCATGTCAAAGACTGAAATGAAGATTCTAGTTCGACACCACGTAGTCTAGACCTCCAGCTCTCCTGCTTGTTTCTCCTTCAGTCTGTTTTTCCAGCCTCAGTGTTAGCATAGAAGCTGCCTCCCCATTCACCCACCCCTCATCCCTTACTCCTCCACCCTCCTTTCCTCTCCTTTTATGTTTTCTATCCTCCTCTCTCCACTTTCACTCATCATTACTATAATTTCACAGATGACAAATGGTGACACCTTGTTCTAATAGGGAGAGTTGGGGAGAAACAGAGGTTACAAATTAAGGATATTGAAGTGAGCACAATTCATGCTACTCCCATATGATTTCAAAAAGCCAGACTTAAAACATACTTACAAGGGTATTTACATGTTTTCCCAGCTCACAGTCTGGGCCATGCACATTACCTTTGGAGTAAATACTCCACCAGCCATGGCTCTGAGAATCACACTCATGAAAGTTTCAACATAGCAGCTCACCCACAGCTTAGAAACTAAGTAGACTTCACACTTGTTAGAGGCCATCCTTCCATGGTTCCAAGGCATGTCGAATGTGAATATCAAATAAAGCAATTTTTTTAAAGAGTTTATTTGTTTATTTGAGGGAGAAAGAGAGGTAGAGAGTGTGAGAGAGCACAGGCAGGGGGAGGAGTAGAGGGAGAAGCAGACTCCCCGCTGAGCAGGGAGCCTGATGCAGGACTTTATCCCAAGACCCCAGGATCATGACCTGAGAGGAAACCAGACACTTAGTCAACCTTAATCAACTGAGCCACCCAGGCTTCCGAAAGCAATTTTTTTGGCATCATTTCTTCTACTGGTTTTCATGCTTTGAAGTCTGAACCTTTGACTTAATAATGCAAAGGACTGAATGCTAATGTCCTCCCAAAATTCATGTTAAAGCCCTAACCCCCAGAGTGATGATATTAGGAGATGGGATTTTCGAGATGCAATTATGAAGGTGGAGTGCTCAGGAATGGGATTAGTGACCTCTTAAAGGGACCCCAGAGAGCTCCCTTCCTTTTTCTGGATGTGAAGGCACAGTGAGAAGACAGCTGTCTATGCATCAGGAATCAGGCTCACCGGACAAGGAAACTGACTGTGTCGTGATCTTGGACTTCCAGCTCCAGAGCGGTAAGAAATAAATGTTGTTCGTCTAAGCCAACCAGTCTACGGTATTTTTGTCATAGCAACCCAAATGGAAGAAGATAATCACCTGTGTTTTCTTCTGTGTATTTCATATGTTCATATCTTTCACCAAACTCTTTAACCTTTCCGGGATTTATTTTGATATAACAGGTGGGAGAGAAGGAAGACTAACTTTAACTGATTTCCCCAATACTCCTTATGAATGAATCTATTGGCTCTCCCATTGGTTTATAACATTCCATTATCACCTTTGTAGGTTCACTGGGGTTAGACTAATATCCTATTAAAGAATGATATAAAATAATTCCCTTATTCTGTCATTACTGAAGAAAATGAGAATTTCAAAGAACCAGCTCCTCGTTTCATTGACCTGTTCTATTGTTGTTTTGTTTTTAGTTTCTCGGTCATTTATTTCTGTTCCAATCTTTATTATTCCTTTCCTTCTGCTGGTTTGGGTTTTGTTGGTTGTTCTTTTTCTAACTCCTTTAGGTATAAGGTTAGGTTATTCGATTTTTCTGGTATCTTGATGTAGGACTGTATTGTTAAGCTTCCCTCTTAAAACTGCTCATTTTCATTTGTTTCCATGTACTTTCTGATCTCTTCTTTGATTTCCTGGCTGACTCATTCATTGTTTAGTAGCATGTTATTTAACCTCCATGAGTGTGTGTGCTTTCCAGATTTTTTCTTGCGGTTGGTTTCCAGTGTCATAGCCTTGTGGTCAGAAAAGATGCATGGTAGGGCTTCAGTCTTTTTGAATTTGCTGAGGCTTTTTTGTGGCCTCCTATGTGATCCATTCTGAAGAATCTGTCCTTGGAAAGAATGTGTATTCTGCTACTTCAGGATGGACTGTTCTGAATATAGCTGTTAAATCCATCTGATCCAGTGTGCCATTCAAAGCCACTGTTTCCTCGTTGATTTTCTGCTTGGATGATCTGCCCATCAACATAAGTGGGGTGGTAAAGTCCCTTACTATTTATTGTATTATTATCAATTAGTTCCTTTATGTGTGTTATTAATTGTTTTAGGTATTTCAGTGCTCCCATGTTGGGTGCATAAATATTTATAACTGTTGTATCTTCTTGTTGGCTTGTCTTTTTGATTATATCATGTCCTTTTTTGTCTCTTCTCATAGTCTTTGTCTTAAAGTCTAAATTGTCCAATATAAGTATTGTTATTCCAGTTTTCCTTTGACATCCATTTGCACGATAAACATTTCTCCATCCCTCGCTTTCAATCTATGAGTGTCTTTAGGTCTGAAATGGGTCTCTTGTAGACAGCATATAGATAGGTCTTTTTTTTTTTTATCCATTCTATTACCCTATGTCTTTTGATTGCAGCATTTAGTCCATTTACATTCAGAGTAGTTATTAATGGATACATACTTATTGCCATTTCGTTACTTGTTTTGTGTTTGTTTCTGTAGATTTTTCTCTGATCCTTTCTTGTCTTTTTCTCTTTCATGGTTTGCATGAAATGATGATATACTTGGCTTCCTTACTCTTTATTTTTTGCATATCTATTACTGTTTTTTAATTTGTAATTACTATTTAACTTATATATAACCTCTTCTGCTTATAGCAGTCTGTATTCAGCTGATGGTCACTTAATTTTGAACTCATTCTTTTTTTTTTTTTAATCTTTTTTTAAAAGATTTTTATTTATTTGACAGAGAGAGACACAGCAAGAGAGAAGACACAAGCAGGGGGAGTAGGAGAGGGAAAAGCCGGCTTCCCGCTGAGCAGGGAGCCAGATGCAGGGCTCAATCCCAGGACCTTGAGATCTGACCTGAGCTGAAGGCAGACGCTTAACCAGTGAGCCACCCAGGTGCCCCTGAATTCATTCTTTATTCCTCTCCCCTTCATGTTTCAGTTATTTGGTGTCGTATTTTATATCCTTTTAATATACCACTATGTTGAAAGCAGCATCATTTACAATAGCCAAAATATGGAAGTAACCCAAATGTCCAATGATTGATGAGTGGATAAGATAGAGGTGTGTATATATATATATATATATATATATACACACCTCTATCTTATCCACTCATCAATCATTGGACATTTGGGTTACTTCCATATTTTGGCTATATATATATATATATATACATATATATATATACACACATATATATATATGTATATATATATGAGAAGATTATTCAGCCATAAAAAAGAATGATATCTTGCCATTTGTAAAAATATGGATGGAGCTAAAGAGTATAACCCTAAGTGAAATAAGTCAGTCAGAGAAAGATGACCATATGATTTCAAACACCATATGACGTCATTCATCTGTTGAATTTAAGAAAAAAAAAAAGGAGAAAAAGAGAGAGAAAGGCAAACCAAGAAACAGACTCTTAACTTTAGAGCACACGCTGCTGGCTACCAGAGGGGAAATGAGGAGGGGGGTGGGGGGAAATAGTTGATGGGGATTAAGAACAGCACTTGGGATGAGCACTGGGTGCTGTATGTGTTGTATAAATATATACATCACCTGAAACTAATATAACACTCTATTAAGTGTACTGGAATTAAAATAAAATAAAACATATTAAAAAGAAAATGAGAATTTCAGGGAGTTCATGGCCTGCCTCTGCGACCACCATCCCAGAATTAATATTATTTATAGCTGTGCTTAGCAAAATGCATAAAGGATAGTGTTCCCATAAGAAGTTTGGTTGTTCTCGGATCTATTAGAAGCCCTGGGTTGGAATCCAGAACAAATGTAAACACTCTCACTAATTTCTGGCTTTATGTCATATGAAGAACTAAACGCCAGGTGGCTAAGATGATATAAAGCAGCTACAGAGAGGCTCCTTCTCACTCTGCAACACTTGTGTTCTTTGCAGGAGACTTCCAACCGATCCCCTCCCTTTAGGTTTTGTTTGCATTGTTCCACACCTCTGCCGTCTGCTTACAAGAGACAAATCAAATTCTAGGTCAGGAAGACCCTTGGCTGTCTGGAAGCAGGAAAATGCAACAGGATGCCTAAAGACTTGGAATATGAAACCCTCTTCCCTTTCCAGGTTCTTAAACAGTCTGAGCAATTACGTTATTATACAAAAATAGGGTGAATAACAAAAAGAAAAGGCAACTTCAGAAGAGACAGAGATTAAACAAGCTTGCCCGGGAATGTTTTTGTTTTTGATAGAAACATCACTGTACTCAGGCAGGAAGACCAGTTTAAAAAAAAAAAAAAGGCTTTGACTCCCTGAAAAATTCCCCTGGGTAGATGACACACAGGTTACCAAGCACAAAGCGATGGTACCGACTCTGCTAAGAAAATCTGAAATCATTATGGTTTAAAAGTGAAATTCACAGGGGAGCCTGGGTGGCTCAGTGGGTTAAAGCCTCTGCCTTCAGCTCGGGTCATGATCTCAGGGTCCTGGGATCGAGCCCCGCATCGGGCTCTCTGCTCAACAGGGAGCCTGCTTCCTCCCCACCCATCTCTGCCTACTTGTGAGCTCTCTCTCTCTCTGTCAAATAAGTAAATAAAATCTTTAAAAAAAAAAAAAAAAAAAGTGAAATTCACATTTCATACTAAAAAATCAAACTAGGAGTGCCTGGGTGGCTCAGTGGGTTAAAGCCTCTGCCTTTGGCTCAGGTCATGATCTCAGAGTCCTGGGATCGAGCCCCATATAGGGCTCTCTGCTCAGCAGGGAGCCTGCTTCCCTCTTCTCTTGGCCTGCCTCTCTGCCTACTTGTGATCTCTCTCTCTGTCAAATAAATAAATAAAAATCTTAAAAAAAAAAAAAAATCAAACTAGCTATTACTGAGAGAGAAACAGTCTCCAGAGAAAATTCCTATCAAGATCTACAAATCACTTTGTCAATTATGAATTTTACTCTTCAAAACTCAAGTTTCTCAGTCTCCTTCAGTACCCAGAATTAAACAGTCCCTCCCTTCCTTCCACACTTCAAATGCAGTGTAATTTATAACCATATTTATGTCGTGTGTGTGTGTGTGAGCATGTGTGAGAGACAGAGACAGAAACAGAGTTTGATTCATTAATTCTGAGAATTAATTCAGGTCTCTACTATGAACTACACCTCATGATTTGACAATAACCTCCAACAGTATGATTAGAACACAGTCCCAATTTCTATACAACAATATATCACCTAAAGACTAAAAAGCCAGAGACAGAGAGAGAGAAAGAGAGAGAGAGACTCTGTAAACTCCAAGTTCACAGAACAATTTGTGATTATTTGTATCCCAGAAAACGGAGTCTTTACTTTCTAGAAGTCTCACCGCTGAGCTCTTTTAAGTAAAAATTTCCCTTGGAGCCTTTAAAACATTTCCAAAAATTCAATTGACAAATAATTTTTCACATAAACAGCTGTTGCACCAGGTAAAGCAAACTTTCACATATGTTTACCTTCAAACCATATCATTTAGACTTAAATGTGCTAAAATTCTGAAACAGTGTTTTCTCAGAAAGATGGTTGACCTACAATGGAGGTTTGCAGGGAGAGTCAGCTAAATGTTTCTGGGAGGGGTGGAAAGCGGGAGGTGTGGAGAGAGTGTCCTACTATGGCTGGTGAACAGCAAAGCTTTCCTCCCTGGCCCACTGAGCTCCCTGCTGACAGACAAAGTGGCCAGGGGGCAGAACCAGCAGAGCAGTAATCCACAGTTCTGGCCCATAGAACCATGGGTAGCTTAGACCGTAGATCACCATGGCCAGAGGAAGCAAGCACAGTGAACCAACATATTCTCTCTTGGGCAAACGGGTTATCCTCTGGGGACGCTGAAGGGGTAGCATAATAATAGAAGACAATGCCTTGATCAGCAGAGTTGTATAGACTAGTTATGACCCTTCAAAATTCAAATTCAAATTCATATTCATATTCATTGACGTCTAGCCCCCAGTGTGATGGTCTTAGGAGGTGGGCCCGTTAGGAGGTGATTAAGCCACAAGAGTGAAACCCACCTTAAGGAGTCAAAGAGACCAGAGTTGTGTCTTTCCACCATGGGAGCAGGAAGACAGCTATCGTGGAACCAGGAAGCTGGTTCTCACCAAACACCTACGTTGGACTTCCAGCCTCCAGAACTGGGAGAAATAAATTTCTGTTGTTCATAACCCCCCCAGTGTACAGTCATGTGTTACAACAGCCCAAACTCAGAGACAGGAGTAATTCTTCCTGATGGAACTGTGGACCCTCGTGATCCAGGAGAGAATGGAATAACCTCATTAGTATTTGTAAATTATGCCAAGGTGCGAAATTACCCTTGAGCTTAGCCTAGAAATTGGGGTGAGGAAAGTAGGAGTTGGTGCCTCATGTACACAAAAGGCTAATTGTGAACAAATCCTAATACTGAAACATGGCATGTGGGGCTCTCAGAACAAAGCATAAAAGATGTCATCGCAAATGTGACCAGCTCGCAATCAAAGAAAACAGCAGCTGCTTGAATAATGTACTGTTTGGGGAGAACATAGGAAAGTGAGCAACTAGACCGCAATGGGAAAATAATATAGTTGGTACAGCAGGTGCCCAGAGGAAGGCTCTCAATTCCTACACACAGCCTTCAGAAACCCTATTTGCAATTAGCTAGAATTCTGTTCTCAAACACAGCATCTGTTTTTTAAAGTCCATTGTTCATCAAGGGCATTGTTAGCAAGATCTTTAGTTTCAAGCACTTCCTAAGAGGTGGATAGCCACAGGGCATCTGGGCGAAGAGTCCCGTTCCTCTTCCTCAGACCTGGGAGACCAGGTTCATAGACTCTAAGATCGAGTGCATTAAAGAAGCAGCCTACAGACTCAAGGTAGAGGATGTGATCTTTTAAGTCAATATTCAGTTTCACAACCAGAAATCCATGAAGAGATAACAAACCATGGAAAATGGACAATTTTACAGCAATTGAGAGGATACAAGTTCCTGGATAAGAAACCATTCCGTTTTTAAAAATAAACAAGCTACCGGTAGATCAAGCATTGAGACAAAAATATCTAAAAAAAAAAAAAAGATACGGCAGCACACCCAAAGAACACCTTGGGTCTTTTACAACTAAGTGTTTCAAATAGTGGGGAAAGATGTACTCAAACCTGATTACCTCCACCCACCATGTTGACATTCACAGCGACGATGTGAGCTCCGGGAGAGTAGGTACCGTGGGTCTTTCATGTTTGTGTACCGAGAAGCACTAGAAATGGCATTTCCTATCGAAATTGCAAAATAAATGTCTGTTGAGTGGAACAATATGGGCCAATTCTGTACTGTTCCTATTCAAATTGGAAGAAAGTAAAACAGAGCAAACTAATTTTCTATCCATCTCACTACACATACCAGAACTGGTAAAGCCCTATTGGAAGGGACAGGGAGCTTAAATTCAGATACCTCACAGAAAGCCTGAAGTGAGGGAATAGATCTTTGCATCACATAGCATTTCTGTGATTAATTTCGAAAAAAAATTAAGCAAGGAAACAAGCTTATGTATTGGGTTTTGGGAAGAACAATCCGGACAAGTGAACATTTACTGTCCTGGCGTTTTAGTGTCATAACGGCATAGCCTTTCACTAGCCATCTCGACTTAGAGCAAACCTGATGGAGAAAAACTCTTCACACAGATCAGCCAGTGGAAGATCTTTCAAAGAACAAGCTTCACCCAAAAAACTTTGGGTGTCCTGAAAGGTTAAATCAAGCTTTCTTTAAAAATAAACTCAAGGGTCGTCTGGGTGGCTCAGTGGGTTAAAGCCTCTGCCTTCAGCTCAGGTCATGATCTCAAGGTCCTGGGATGGAGCCCCGCGTTGGGCTCTCTGCTCAGCAGGGAGCCTGCTTCCTCCCCCCTCTCTCTCTGCCTGCCGCTCTACCTACTTGTGATCTGTCTGTCAAATAAATAAATAAAATCTTTAAAAAAATAAAAATAAACTCAAATTTTATATGATTTTATTATGCCTTTCCCTTGGGGAGCATTTCTTAGCTGGCTCCAAGCTTGTATCTATACATTTTTTTTTGAGATCTTGAATAAGTGATGATAATAATTTTGCACCCTGAGTGTGCACTCTTAACCATTTACCAAGGAGGGAGGTCCCCATTTGTGGCACTCACTGTTAGTTCTCCAGCAGGCACATCTCCCATCCTCCTTGATAACAGAATCCCAATGTTGTTCAAGCAGTCATGTGCTTGAAGTCTCATGGCATGAGCAATGATCCATCTGAAGTCAATCAGGGAAACCCCATTGCTCTCAGCTGGTGGTTGA
Organism: Martes martes; assembly: GCF_963455335.1. Classification (NCBI taxonomy): domain Eukaryota; kingdom Metazoa; phylum Chordata; class Mammalia; order Carnivora; family Mustelidae; genus Martes; species Martes martes. Next base: position 25,404,129 of record NC_137892.1, read on the forward strand.
CCTACAAGCGGGCATATGCCCTGCTTCTGAACAAACAGACAAAAGGGAGCATTTCCTTTCACGATACCAAGCAAAAATGCAAAGACAAAGATCTCTCACACCGTGTATCCGGCTTCTATTTTTGGGTGGAGATATGCTACCTAGAGTGGTGGCAGCCATCTTGTGACTATGAGGTGATAAGCCTGTGAAGGAATGCCAGTACACTAAGGATGGCAATGTGGACACATGAAATGGACCATATCACAATATCACTGAGTCACTGGGCCTATCCCCAGATGGTCTACCTCTGTACTTCTTAGGAAGTGAATAATAAAAGCCCTCATTGTTTAGAGCCATGAAAGTAGGGCTGTCTGATAAATGCTGCCCCCTCCCCGAAGCATTCTAACCAAGTTGCCATCTTCAATAATTCTTAGATGCTTAGGTAAGGATATGTTTAAATTTAACCTGTCCTGCTTTTCCTCCATTCTCTCTAATCCAACCATCCCTACTTCTTTTCAGGGACTTCCCTATTAGCCTACAGCACATGACCCATCATTCAACTGCAGATCTACTAATATTCTCAACTCCTCTGACACAATGCCCTTCTGCTGCACGTGCCCAGCAAAACTCCACCCCAGATAACCAGTCCACCTTTCCTATCCATATCTGGGCTCCTGAATATTATCAGAGAAAGGCATGGGATAAACAGATTTGTGTCACCATCCTCACTCAGGTTCTTAGGAATGACCTAAAATCCCTCCTGGCATCTCTCATTATTCCATCGCCCACAACTATTCTAAGCCTTCACCAATTCCTCCCTCCCTTTCTATGGAGACCTTGCTTTCCACCTGACAGGAGGACTCCCTTCATTCCTCAGCAACCACTCACAGAGTGCATTTATCCTCATCATTTTCTTTATTTCTTGTAGTCTTTAGGTTGCTCAACAAATATCCCAACTATCCACTTTTCTGGCACTTGTTAAGACCACACTATTTCATGGCCTTGTACTTGGAGATCAGTTAACTGATTCTTACCAATGATTTGTGAGGGGAGATGACAGGTATTGTTTGGGGCCCAAAGCATTAAACTGACAGTGGGAAACACTCCAGACCTCTCTTCCCCTCTGGCATAGAAACCACAAGCATTTGGCTCCATCGGGGTAACTATGATGAGCACATAGAAATAGAACATGTAGCAGGAAGAAGAATTAAGCCACAAAGATTTTGGAGTTGTTGTGGCAACATAATCTAGCCTATGTCATTCATACATCTCTCCTCCTACATCACTACATCCTCCTACATCTTTTTTGTCTTTCCCTCCTATGCCAAGTGTTATTGTCCTGCCAAAAATAAAGAGTCTATACTGTGCTCACTCACACACCTCTCATTTACTCTTCATTCTGTTATAATCTGATCACTGCCCTACAACATCCTACTGAAAGCATTCTTTCCAAAACTATATGTACAATTCAGAAGCTAAGTCAAACAGACCTTGTACTGAGCATGCTGCTGAATGAACCTCTCCTTCTGACTTAAAGTAGCTGGTCCACACTCCTTCTGGATGCACTTGCTGTGCTGTGGCCCACAGGTTCTGTCAAGTATACCTGTATGTTCTCTCTACCACGAGACTCCCCCAAAGAAGCCCCAGCCCAGACACCACTGATGAACCAAGAGAAGACATGCAATCTAAAGACAGTCAACCCATAGGAAACGCTAGAAATTTGTGATCTGTGTGTAACAAGCTCACAAAGAAGACCTTGGCTGGGTTCTCCCTCCCGTGAATATGAACTAAAATCAAAGGAAATCTGGCAGTCGGTTAGGAGCCAATGAACCAAGAAGGCCGCTGTGGCCATATATGAGAAAGTACGCAGAAAGGAGCTGGCTGAGAACAGATAACCAAGCAGCTGCTTCAAGGTGGCCCCTGGGAAAGGGGTGGAGACAATAGCTTGGGTTCCTGGTGGCTTTCCAGGTCCCAGCGGCCAGTCCTCTTGTTGTCCAGTTGCCTTTGGTTTTTGTTTCCTGGATTTACCTGAAATTCCATAAAGTATCCTTAAAACAAACCCCAATTACTGTAGCTTGAGTGGATTTCTTTCTACCAAAGACCCTTTTCAAACCTTATTTTAGTCTGCCTCCTTATAAGACTTTGCACTACTGACCACTCCCTCTTTTTTGAAAGTTTCTCCCTCCTTGCTTCTCTGACCGGAGGCTCCCCTGCTTCACATGTCTTCTCCTCTTCCTCTGACAACATTTTAAATGTTAAGGATGCCTGGGGTTTCTCTGCTGGTTTCCATCTACTTTCCTCTGGAGCCCTTACCCATTTCTAGGTCATCACACTCCACCCTAGCTGGGAACTCCTGGGACTTTTTTTATTCTGTCCAACTAACATGGCTTTTTGGAAAATCACATTTGCATTTACTAAAAAAATCACTCAGTGGTTAGTCATATGACCTTACATTTTTCATTTCAAAGGGTAGTTTGTGACATCATACTGAATGTCCACAAACAAACAGTCAACACTGTAGCACATTAACATGTAATGACAACTCTTCAAACAACATCTGATAAAGATACTTCAGTAGAAGAATCTAGAGCAAACATAAAACAAAACAAAACTTGGATGAAACTTCTTTTTAAATTTGTTCAAATTGGGATGCTTGGGTGGCTCAGTCAGATAAGCATCTGCCCTCAGCTTGGATCATGATCCCAAGGTCCTGGGATTGAGTCCTGAATCGATTCCCTGCTCAGCGGGGAGCATGCTTCTCCCTCTGCTTGTACTCTCTCTCTCTCTCTCTAACAAATAAATAAATGAAATCTTTAAAAAATAATAAAATAAATTTGTTCAAAGCGTTTTGACAGTATGCAGGAACCTCATAATTTCAATTTTTACAAAGAAAAGATTGTAAATCAAGGTAATGATTAGAAATGAAGTCTGCAATGATTTGGAGGGGGGGAATCACTACATATATATAAGATCCAATAAGATAAAGGGGTCAGGAATGGACTGGTATCATAAAACTTTAAAGAAACTTAAAGCCATGATGTCCCACTATCCCATTTTATAGATGAAGAAAGGAAGAACCAGAAGACCAAAGATTTGCCCCAAATGACAAAGCTACCTCATAGCAGAACTGGACAGACATTAAAACTACCTGATTTCTCACCCAGCACCCTTGTCAGTGCACCATGATTTATGAACTGCTCTCAAACTTATCAAGAGCAAAACGGCAAGAAGATCCTTCAGGACTGAAGACCTAGTCAGGAAGGCATTTGCCTTCTCAGTAGAATCGCCCTCTCCTACGGCACTTTCTTCCCATTGGACTCCTGCATCTGGGGGACGGGAAGCAGATGTTCTCAGAGCAGGGTTGTGAGAAAGACAAACTAACACCTTCTCTTTGATGTGCTTGGAAGGACTCAAATTGCTCTCTCTAGAGTAGTTAAGACAGCTGCTGAGATGTAGCAAAGCTTTGATCCAAGAGCTTGAGGTCCCAGAGTCATGAAATCACCCCAGGAGGAGAACTAGGGTGAGTTTAAGTCAAATTTGGTAATCTAAGTCTGGGTGTGAAGTATATTAAAATTAGGAAAAGTGATGACAGATAAAAGATTAGTGAAAAATGTGCCAAATTATTTCATTAGGGAATTTCTCTAAAGTACCATATTTAAATATAGTGGGGCTATTTTGTTCAATGTTCCCAATGTTCTACTGGTTTTTTAAAGGTATAGATGTGACTGTGTATGTATGCATCCGTAAGAGGGAGTATATACTTCTGTATGTATTCATGTGTGCATGTTTACATATATATGTATTCACTGATGGAGAGAGAGAGAGAGAAGTTAAACTACTTCTGGAGCCTGAACAGAGAACCACATCTGAATTGGGAAAAAATTAAAGCCTGTGGCTCAAACACCAAGCATCTGCTGCTTAGTGACAGCATTTCCAAATTGTAAGTTTAGCTTGTGAATCTTAAAAGCACATGAAATGTTTTAAAGTTATGAAACACTATATAGTCACATATAGAGAGAGTTATATATATTTACGTACATAGAACATATGAAACATGTTTATATACATACATAACATATACATAACATGTATAAGCATGTATTTCATAAGAAATACTATGTTTCATATCTGTATAGTTCAGTTACATATAACTATATATATTATACATATATATACTGTAGTATATAACTATATATACTGTATATAACTATATATAATGCACATGACATAGCATATATATAACCATAACTATATGCATTCACACACTATATAATACAGAATTATATACTATATATAACTACAACTACACACAAACACACATACAAAATGACAACAAAACAACATCTGTGGGTTGTAACTGAACTTTTCATATATGATGCCAAGAGAAAACATATTCTGATTTTTCAGTGGAGGACACAATGGCAGAAAGTTTAGTGAGACACCGAACTACAGCTTTGAATCAATAACTACGTTGAATCCAGAAATCCAGAAACATTTAGACTGCCTACTGTGCAGTCAGCTTACATCAGATCATGTATATCCTCAGATACCCACATCCAGGATAAAGCCAACATTCCACTTTAGAAAGCAGTGCCATAGCCAAAGCATAGCACATGCTTTATTTTAGCAGCTAATTTTTAACCCTTCAGGCATGGATTAAAATGTCCCTTTATGGCAGGTTCAGAGTCAGCCTATAACCTCAGAATCCCTCAAATGTTCTTTGTTATCTCTCCAACTCAGTCCTCGGTTCCAAGTCAAAACTCTCCCCAAAGTCACCTCCTCCCACCTGCAAGGAGAAAACCCTCATTTCCAGCCTTCCTTGCACCACAAATCTCTTGAACGTGCTCCCTGGCCTGGCCCCACTCAGCTCTGAACATATTAAATAAGGGTTTCACAGTTTTCCCCTTTTTCAGCCCTTCTCTTCCCTCCACCATTTTTCCAAAATGGCCAGGGACCCTTAAACCTTGCCCTAGATCCTCACATTTTTAATGATTCTATCCTCTCTTTAACTAGTTATTTATCTAGTTATCTATGCCTCGGCCCCCTCTCTCAGAGCCACCTGCTGAGACTCACAGTCCATACCCAGCAGGTCTGTCTCACCAGGAGCTGCCAAGCCACCCTCATTCCGAACCGACAATGACCGATAGAAAAGCCGATACACAGCACCATCACTCTTAGCCTACCAGACGAAAGTGTTCTCAATCTGCACACATTCCAGGAAGTTTGCTGTAACAGGAAAAATTTCAAAGGCCAACAGAAATGAATCTCTCTCCTCGGAGACTGTCACTAACACCCCAAGTTCACCACGGCGCTTAGCCTCAGGAAAGCAAAGAATTCATTCATCTGTTGTATTTTTAACATCTTTTTCCTCTTGTCAATGTGCTGCTCTGTTTATAAGCTGCAAAATGTTTGGGATCAGATGTCTGCCCCTCAAATCTGCCTCTTTTGGCCAGGTTCTCAGTAATACCTAAGGGTACCATTTTGGACAATTGCAGGAATTCTCTGTGTAAGCTTACAAAGGGCCATTTTCTTAAAATGCACGGGATTGTACTCTCTCATCTGGTACATTTTCACTACGATGGACGGATTCGCCTCTCTCTGGGTTTAATGCCGCCAGGAAACAAAAGTATGTTGTGTCTCCTCACTCTGAGACTCCTACTAAATCATCCACTACCATACTCCATTTAGTAATATATTCTGTGTATTGTCTGTCCACCAGCTAGAAGGTAAGCCCCAAGAAGGCCGGGGATCGCTCTCTGATGAATCCCAGGAGCCTATTAACAATGCTTGGCGCAAAGCATAAGCTCAATTTATTTGTTGAATTTATTAAGTGATTAATCTCCTTCTATAAAAGTTTATCCTAAATGCTTTATACTTTGCATGTTGAAACAAGATGTATGTTTTGAATGGAGAAACACCTCGTAGGCTTTGAGAAAAAGTAAAAGGAGATCATGGACATTCTGGCCTACACTAATGGTGTGAATTACTCCATGAGGGGCCAGAAACACAACATTTCTTTGTGCTCCAGAATGAACAAAACCTGGCTCAATACCCTCAGAGAACAAGTGTTTTGAGAAATCCAAAAAGGTCACCTTCTTGGATTGCCTCCCCTTCCATTCTTTTATATAATTTTTATTTAAATTCAATTAATTAACATAATAATGTATTATTTGTTTCGGGGGTACAGGTCTGTGATTCATCAGTCTTATATAACACCCAGTGTTCATTACAATACATACCCTCCCTGATGTCTATCACCCAGTTACCCCATCCCCCCACCCCTACCCCTCCAGCCACCCTCAGTTTGTCTCCTGTGATCAAGAGTCTCTCATGGTTTGTCTCCCTCTCTGCTTTCGTCTGGTTTCATTTTTTTCCTCTCTTTCCCCATGATCCTCTGCCTTGTTTCTTAAATTCCACGTATCAGTGAGATCATCTGATAATCGTCTTTCTCTGACTGACTTATTTTGCTTCCATTCTTTTAAACAAGAAACCTAGAGCTATGGTGTCTTTATGCCCCTTAAAAGAAGTTCTGTGATAGCCCCCAGACCGGGCACAGAGGCTTCTGTACTAATGTTCCACCAGCTGTCTTATGCCGTCCCATAATCTAAGGCAACTCCGTGTGCACTGCCCATAAGGAAGAGGGTAAATGGTGCATGCCAGATGTCGTTTAAGGTTCCCTAAGACTGCCATCACCTACCATGACATCTCAGTGGCCAGTACATAGTCACACAGCCAGCTTGGTGATGAGGGAAACTGGAAAATCTATCTTTATCTCACATGACTAGGTTGGATATTGGGGAAAGCAACTAATGGTCCCTACCACAGAAGGTAAACACCCATTCTGTTCTTTCATGGTGGGGCAGTAGCGAAAAACAAAGCTCAGGGTTTTCTCGATAGGTGATAAAGCTGGGTAATTTAAATATTGAAATACTGTACATGGAAATATTGAATAATTGAAATATTAATAAATAATTCTCCTACTTTGCCAAGTTTAAGACCCACCTTGACTCTCAGTTGCCACCTGCCTTTCCCTGTGAGTCAAGACTAGGAAAAGAGACAAATTCATTTGTCAGCACTATCTCCTTCTCATAAGTTTTTTGGTCATCTGACTTGGTGTCCAATAGGCGAAGAGATATTCGAAAGGTATGTAAAAACTAAAGAATGGGATGTAAAAGAAGCTAAATCTTAAGTTAATCCTAATTTCAATCCTTTAAAGGATGGCATGAGGCACTGAAGTAATAGAGTAAATGACATTATCCTGTCTCCACTTCCACTTCTACTAAATTATAAGCTTGAAGAATGTGCATTTTTTGTTCCATATTCCCCAGAGTCTTCTGTATAGACGACACCCAATGGATCTTTGCTGCACTGAGTTGAAAATGGATAATTGAGTAAACATACGTAAGAGCTTATGTGAAAAGAAGATGAAGCATTCAAAACAGTTTTAAATTAATGGTATGGCAGAAAAGAACACTACATCTAAAATCAGCAGGCTTGGGTGCTATAACTGTCTTCCCTAGTTGTTGCTCCTTTGACCTCTGTGTCCCCTGTGGAAAATGCAGAATGGAACTCTGCCCCTGCACTCCTCCACTGGGTTACAGTATCAAGTAAATATTCATTTCAACATGCTACACAAAATATTACTGGTTTGTATTCTTCCTCTTACATTTACCCAGTAAGCACACCAGATCAAGGAATCTTTGCAACTCAAGGGATAATAAAAAACAAAAGGTGATAAGGGAAGCATGTATTGGGATGAAGAGCCAAACTCTAAGGCATTGGATGACCTACCAGTAAAGCTCCGTGTAGCCACATAGACAAGAGCCAGAGGCAGTAACCATGAATCACTCAGGGAAGGACTTTCCGTGGCAGCATCTAGGCTCCCTCTGCATTGGCTCAGGGCCTCCGAACCGGTTGTTTTTCTGCAACCATCATGATCATAATAAAGACAATAAGCGAGTTGTTCTCAGATGTCCTTGAAAGGCCCATGAGTCATCAGGACAAGCACTCTAACTTGAAAGGATACTCTTCTCACTGTTTAAACCATGGCCACACACATCCTACTTGGATAATCCATTAAATATGTTTTGGAATGTCACCATGTAGTTGGAATTAAAATTAAAACCCTATCATTAAGCCAGGTGAAGAGCTGCCCAGTATTTTATGTGAATATTAGACTGCATTGCTGGGCTTTGAGAATACTTAACAGGGTTTCTAATCAAGTCTAGAGATCTAGGGAATGTTCCTCAGAAGAAGTAGCATTTGACTTGAATCTGAAGAATTAGAATGGCCAAGTGAAGAGGGAGAGGAAGAGATTTTCAGACAGGGGAAACAGCATGTGCAAAAGTCCTGTGGTAGGGGAGAACAGAGATTACTTAGCGAATTGAGGGAAAAATAAACAAAAACAGTGTGAGTGGACCAAGAACAGCAAAGAGCAGAGCAGAGCATGATACAGCTGGATAGTTAGAGTATCAGTTGGAGTCTTTGGTTGTGAACCACTGAAGTGAACTCTGCCTCATTCATTAAAATCAAGAGTAACTTTTTTTGGAAACCCACAAAAGAGCTCACAAAGCTAAAGCATGTTCACAGGATTTGGTGCCACTCAGGTGATTGGTGATCTTATAGATGCGGTCATGGTGGATCCAGTGTGAAACATCCAGAATGGTTATCAGGAAGTAGAGTAAAGGAGCCAGTGAACATGGCCTGCCTTCTGGGAACTCTGGCTGTAAATGGAGAGGTCAGGGAGAATGAGCTGGTCCAGGATATAGATGCAGAGTCCAGAGGTTTCTTTTTTTAAGATTCAGGTGTCTGAGCATATTTCAGTGACAACAAAAGAGAGGTTGACTATACAAGAGAGAAGACATCGTGTTAAGCCCAGGTTTTCAAGAAGAAAAAGAATTTGCAGCTTAAGGTCAAGAACTATTCTTACCAGGGTGGAGCAGTTCCTCCAGCTCATGCCAAGAAAAGAGGAAGGAAGCACAGGGCCAGGGAGATTCATTTGCAGTGCTAGTGAAAAGATGCAGCTCCCTGCTGATGGCTTCCATTTTGTCTTTGCAGTCAGCCATTTTCTGAGACAGGGGAAGGTGAGAGATGAAGGAAGAGGGTTAGGCAATTTGAAGAAAGGAGAGAAGGTTTTCAAAATGGAATACTATGCAGCCATCAAAAAATGAAATCTTGCCATTTGCAAGGACATGGATGGAATTAGAGGGAATTATGCTGAGCGAAATAAGTCAATCAGAGAAAGACAGTTATCATAAGATCTCACTGATGTGAGGAATTTGAGAAACAAGACAGAGGATCATAGGGGAAGGGAGGGGAAAATGAAACAAGATGAAACCAGAGAGGGAGACAAAATGTAAGAGAGTCTTAATCTCAGGAAAACAGACTGAGGGTTGCTGGAGGGGAGGGGGGGAGTGGGATGGGGTGGCTGGGTGATGGACACTGGGGAGGGTATGTGCTAACATGAGTGCTGTGAATTGTGAAGACTGATGATTCCCAGACCCGTACATCTGAAACAAATAATACATTATATGTTAATAAAAAATAAATAAATAAAGAGAAAAGTCACTGTATGGAGTGGGAGAAGGAAGAGCACCAAACACAGCAGAGATGCCTGGTGGGAAAGAGCATCCACCTGAGAGGCAAGTTTTATATTCCCATCTGCTGGATGTGATATTGTGTCCCGAGAAGTTCCTTCAGGTCAGGAACCATCCCTACGTTCTGGGTAAACACAGTGAGTGTTTGACATGTTCTCATGGTTTGTGAACTTTCAGTCCTCAGTGCTAAGGATAGATGTGCCTGTCTCAACTTACTATTTTGTTTCTTAGGAATACAGGAAGTTCTATAACATCTTAACCAACTGTGAGCAATGGGGATTAAGTTTGGAGCCCACCTATGTCAAAGTATGCACATGCTTTGGCATGTGTGGCCTGTATTTGAATAAAGCCATTACCCTGACTTCATTCTTCTTGATTTATTTGTCTTTTCTTTTCCCCAACTTTCTTCTTTATTATCATATATTACCAGATAAATATATTTTAGCCACTATAAGTCCCTTTTGTGGAATGAAGGAGATTCAAATAATTAGTAAGTCAATAATAGAACCAAAAGTGTCACTTGGAAGTTAATCTAAAAATATAATGATCATCACAGATACAAACATATAAGTGTGTGTGTAGAAATAGATAAAAATGTACATACATAGGTACAGAAAGGTTCGCTGACAATTCCTATAGAAATGAGGAATGTAAAATCTAGCTGAGTTTCTATTCTGAGATAAAAAGTAAGAATCTAACCAACTTGTAGAAAAGGAAAACACGCTTACCTATTTACTGGTTTAATGTTTTCTATAAAGCTAAAAATATTTTTACTAATTTCCTTTAAGCTATTGGCAAGAAAAAAATTTAATCCAAGGTAATTTTATAAAATGGCTAATTTGGGGGAAATAGAAAGGATTTTCATTTCTTACAAACAGCTTGTTGTTAATATTGTAAAAACTGAGGAAAATATTAAACAGAATAATCTCAACTTAAAACAACTACTTTTAAGAAAACAAGTTCTTTATTTTTTCATTTAAATTCAAGTAATAACATATAATGTATTATTTGTTTCAGGAGTACAGGTCTGTGATTCATCAGTCTTATATAATACCCGGTGCTCATTACTACACATACCCTCCCCAATGTCCACTACCCAGTTACCCCATCCTTCCATCCCCCTTCCCCTCCAACAATCCTGTTTATTTCCTATGATTAAGAGACTCTTGGGGCACCGGGGTGGCTTAGTCACTGGGCATCTACCTTTGGTTCAGGTCATGATCCCAGCGTCTTGGAATCGAGCCCTGCATTGGGCTCCCTGCTCAGCAGGAAGCTTTCTCTCTCTCCCACTCCCCCTGCTTGTGTTCCTTCCCTCTCTCTCTCTCTCTCTGTCTCTCTGTCAAATAATAAATAAAAATCTTTAAAAAAAAAAAAGGGGGAAAAAAATAAGTCTCTTATAGTTTGTCTCCCTCTGTGGTCTCACTTTGTTTCATTTTTTCCTCTTTTCCCCTATGATTCTCTGCCTTGTTTCTCAAAATCCACATATCAGTGAGATCATATGATAATTCTTCTCTGACTGACTTATTTCGCTTAGCAGAATACCCTCTAGTTCCATCCACATCCTTGCAAATGGCATGATTTCATATTTTGATGGCTGCGTAATATTCTTGTGTGTGTGTGTGTGTGTGTGTGTGTGTGTACAACATGTTCTTTATCTACTCATCTGTCAATGGACACCTGGGCCCTTTCCCTAGTTTGGCGAAATTCCCTAGTTTGTGGACATTGCTGCTATAAACATTGGGGTGCACGTGCCCCTTCGGATCACTACATTTGTATCTTTAGGGTAAATACCCAGAAGTGTGATTGCTGGGTTGAAGGGTAGCTCTATTTTCAACCTCTTGAGGAACCACCATACTGTTTTCCAGAGTGGCTACACCAGCTTGCATTACCCCCAACAGTATAAGAGGGTTCCCCTTTCTCTGCATCCTTGCCAATATCTGTGTTTCCTAATTTGTTAACTTTAGCCATTCTGACCGATTTGATATGGTATCTCACTGTAGTTTTGATTTTTATTTCCCTGATGCCAAGTGATGTTGAGCATTTTTTCATGTGTCTGTTGGCCATTTGGATGTCTTCTTTGCAGAAATGTCTGTTCATGTCTTCTGCCCATTTCTTGATTGGATTATTTGTTCTTTGGGTGTTGAGTTTGAGAAGTTCTTTATAGATTTTGGATACTAGTCCTTTATCTGATAGGTCATTTGCAAATAAATATCTTCTCCCATTCTGTCCGTTGTCTTTCGGTTTTGCCAACTGGGAAAACAAGAACTTTAAACTTAAGCTTTTTATATGGCAGAAGTTACTTATTTTCAGTGTACTTCACACTGGATAATAGCAGTGCTTTCCCTGACTTTGATTTTTAAATACCTAAAAGAGAATCAAGATGGCATAACAGTTAAGACCTCAGACTCATATATCCATTTTCTTTCTCTGCCTGTGTGACCTTATGAATGTCCCTAATCATGCTTTTACCTCTAGATTGTTGAGGACACAGTGATTTGATCTATGGGAAATTCTTAGAACAGTGCCTGGCATACACAAAGCACTTTATAAGCAGTAGTTGTCACTAGTGCTCTCCCTGTCATAGTCTTCATCATCTAAAAGATGTAGAAAGTATCTTTGCTGGTGTTTCTCCCAGGTGCCACCAGAAACTAGCATACCACAGGTAACTAATTCAGTTTAAGCAATAGTGACCAAGGTAGGCGATGTTGGTCCTTTGGCTTTAAGAGCACCCTAATAATGAGACAGAGCATGCCTTCCTTTGTAGTCAAAAGGCAGAACCAAAAAACTGACATCCCAAGTTCACATGGAGAACCAGACTGTCTACAAGGGGGAAGAAATCCCCATTCTTTAACCTGTTTCACACTCTCACTACCAGTGACACAAAGAGGCAAAGCTTACTGAGCTGACAGCTCAGGTCTCCGAACCCTGAGGTAGTTTTCAGGAACCTTCAGATCAACTCCTGCCCAAGCGTTCCCCTCCATGAAGCCCTTTCCATTCCATCAGGAGACATCCACTAGTCTTTGCTTCTTCTGGGCTGGTTGGTGATTAAAAAACAAACAACAAAGAAAACCTGGCATCAGAATGAAATCCTCCACTCTACAGTTCTGCCTCAATCAATGACTTTCATGAGTTCCTTATACAATCTGAGCCCCAGTTTCCTTAACTGTAAAGTGGGGGTGATAATGAGAGGGGATTTGTTTATACCTGCTTGGTGATAAAAACATCTGGGTTCTGATGGTCTTGGGCAGAAGCCACCACTTTATACTGTCTTCTGCTACCAGACCCAAATCATACTGGAAATCCTGACTCAGTCACAGGTACCCATAAACCCTTGTATATCACAGAATCCAGAGAACACATCAGTACCCATTAATATAGTCTCTGTGTTATCAATAGTCAAATGTCTCTGATATCCATTCTCATGCTATTCTTTCCAGGAATCTGAATTCCTCATCTTTGGCTTGTAGCAGAGGGTTTGAATGGAAAAAAGGAAGAAGAAGAAACACTTGTGGGAGATAGATCTAAATGTTTCTGCTCAATTTTTATGCTATCTGCAATAAAAGAATGGAGAAAAGTGAAATCATTTATGAGAGCACACAACAAAATTAATTTTTAAGGATTTTCTCAGTGATTACCCCGAGAATAAGAACATATTACGAATAATGAGAGCAACGCAAACTCCCAATGCCTTCTCATTTATGTGATAACTTGTATTACAATTGTTTCTGATTGACAAAGCCTTTGAAACATATCAACTCAATCAGTTTACAGACACGTATTTTCCCAGCCTTTGTTCTTGGACATGAATACTTCTTGAACTTGGGTGGTACACCAGCGCAGAAACAGATGCTAACACATTTTACTTATATATAGTTAACTCAGAAAGGCTAACTTCTCTTTAAGTTTGTTGGGATTTTTGGGGGGTGGGGTGGCTCACTTAAGCATCCAACTCTTGATTTTGGCTCAGGTCATGATCTCAGGGTTGTGAGATCGAATCCCATGCCAGGCTCCATGTTCAGCGGGGAAAATTAAATAATTATTTAATAAGAAATAATGCTTATTTCTTATTAAAAATAAATAAATACATTTGTTAGGATTTTTCTGTCCTAAGTCGATAAACAAAAAGCTTTCATGGTAGTTTTGAGTTTGGAGAATGCCAGACAAATCTAATGACATATTACTCTATTTTATAACCTGGAAGATTATATCTTAGTGTTATCTAAGGACAACTTAGGTAAGAAGCGTGTGTACTTTGTCCTTAGAGTTTCCTCTTCCCACTGGCTTTGAGCAAAGGTCTCTGAAACCGTAAGAGATGGTGGGGGTCACAAGACAGGAGGAGTCTGGGTCCCCAAATTACCATTGGACCAATGGGATGCAGTTGAAATTTTGCAGCTTATTTGTTGAAGCAGTTGTTGTTCTAATCAACACGAAAGCCAAACTCCTGATGTAAATACTCTCATATTTACACATCTTTCCCTAACATAGCTAAAATTTAGGACAAGATATAAGGGAAATTTCACCCAGGAGCAAATTTGGAGACATTTCTGAGCAAGAATTAGATATTATGATATTATGTGCTGACTTCAACAATGGGATTCCTATAGATAAATTGTTCTCCTTTTTTTTTCCCCCTACACTTCTGAGAACTAGGATAAATTCCCAGATACAATAGGAGGGTCTCAAAAAAGTGACAGACAGGTAATAATGGCTCCTCTTACAAGGAAGAGAAGAAATAGAGCCTAACCACCGCCCCCCGCCCCCCGCTGCCACCATCCACCCTACCACAATAGTCCAATGAAGAATCTTTCCTAAAAAAAAAAAAAAAAAAAAAATCTTTCCTAGGCCCACTATAATAGGTCCCTTCTATCTTTTTCAACATCCAAAAATGCTCCCAGAAAAATAAAGTTCCCACAAGTATGGCAGCACAATCTTGCTTCAAAACCCCATAAACAAAAAAACAAAACAAAACAAACAAACAAACAAAAAAAAAACCCCACAAGCAGCTTTATTTTGGCATATATCTATTTGCTTAAATGTTTTGAAGGGGTAATTTAAAGGATATGTCTCCATTTAGCAGTCAAAACATCTCTCTCTTTATACATCTGCTTTTCACTTTTTATTTCAAACTACTTATTTTTCAGCCAGGACCAGGAGAACCCTCTGACCTTCTTCCTCCCACCAGAAAATTCCTTCAACATCCGGTCTTAATGATTTGCCAGCCTTCTCTCCAGCCTCAGAACTTCAAGGAATCACATAAAAATATTTACTGAACTCCTGGAGATGATCTTTTAAGAGGCGGGTGCTAATTGGACTGAGCTCTTTTATGCCTAAGCTTATATTTTAGACATCTTTGACCAAAAAGGTCTTCAAACAGATCCAAAATGTGGTCTCCTCACATTAATCAATGAAAACTTAGGTAAAACAGAATTCTTGTTCTTTTAAAGAAAGCCCGGACCCACGAAAGAATCCAGGATGAGATGCAACCATAAACTTGAGTATTCATTATCCCCTGGGTTGGCTGTGGGTTTGTTTTCATTTTTGTTTTATCTATGTAAGGACTTAAGACACAACGCAGTATTTAGGGACATATTAGTCAATTTACTAGAAATTCCTCAATGTTCCTTAATTAGAAGCCAGCAGGATGTCATAAAGGACATAACGACTTCTGTATGAAAAAATAACAATTCTGTTCTCATTATTTCCTGGGGAAGGGAAGAGTGGCACTGGAAACAGGCAAACCATATTAAACTGTATCAGAGGCTTCCTTTCCCTGCCACGGATAATAAACATGACAATAGCTTCCTTTTCTCTTTCCCTCTGTTGAATATAAATGCAGGTTAATAAGCATAGGGAGTGTCTACTCTATGAAAGGCCATGGAAATTCAAAAATGAGAAAGTCATGTTCTCAGCTTTCCAGGGGCTTCTGATTCAGGGTAAGAGATGCAATAAAAAGGATCAGATATGGGATGATGAAAAAGTTCTGGAGATGGGTAGTGGTGATGCTACCCACAGAGAAATAGACTTAACACCACTGAACCGTGCACTTAAAAATAGTTAACATGGTTAATTTTATGTGATGCATGTTTTAACACACACACACACACACACCAAAAAGAGAAGGAATAGAGACACTTTCCTCCCCTTCTTTTGTCAGAGGTAGAATGAATCAAGATAAATCAACTGGCACCAGCTCCGTTCCTTGAACAAGGGAGAAGCAGGAAAGACCAGACTGTGGGTTTCTCCCTTTGGGATGTTATCGGGCCCAGGCAAACGGTAAAGAGTCACGTCTTGGTGGGACTCATCGTGGGTCATGTCTCAGTCCTAGAGGGCAAAGTCAGAGAGTCATGCCCGTAGGGAGACGTTCCTTCCTAAAGAGGTACATGACTATGAGCACTGAGAAAAATGAATTAATGATTATGAAAACTGCTCCCTTTACAGGTGACCCAGTAAAGGCAGAACTGGGCTCTTGCTCCCACAGAGGGAAAGGGCCCAGGGACACTGGCACCCCATGTTCAGAAGGGTTCCTGTATTTGGTTTAGTGCATCTTGAAATTCTTGATAATTTTTTCCACAAGAACTTCCACATCATCACCTTATACTAGGCTCAGCAAATGAGGCAGGTCACCAATGCTACAGAGTAGGAAGGACACAGCCCTCTTCCCTCCAAAGCCTGTGTGAAGGGCAGAGAATAAGGGTAATACTCAAAAGGGCACAGTCTAAGATGTTTCTCAAATTGCGAGAAGCCAAGAGGAATTCAGGGAGAGACATGTCCATGGAAAGGGGTTGTCCCCTCAGACCAAGACACACAGAGAAAGGTTTGCATGATGGAGTGTGTGCATGCGTACACGGTACGAAATGAAACCAGTCAGGGGTAGGGGCAGGATACGTAGCTAATAACTTGAAATGCCTTCCCTTACAGAATACAAGACCATGTACGAGTTAACTAGAACTTTGACCTTTTTAGCCTTTCTTAGAATACTCGACCCTTCAAAAAAAGCCTTGGATATTAATGTTAGAATGTGTCACATGGGTCTGGTGGAGACTGCGGGACACGGGCACGTCAGCTTTGTTGCTTTCCTTCTGAGCTCCAGTGGAAAAAGTCAGTGGTGCTGACCTCTTCTATCACCGCATACCCCAGATGTGCAGGAGGATTTCTGAAGTAACAGAGTCTCCCACAATGCAGGAGCCCTCCAAATTTTATGACTCACCCATCTGTAGTAAAGATGGGCCTGTGAGAAGAAGGAAGGACCTAAGGACTGCCCACCCCCATGTTGTAAAAACTAGATTATGTCATTACTACATAATTTTTATTATATACATACATATATATATATATATATGCATATATATATATATGGCTTATTGGGGAATGTCAATTCATTAGGATATAAACTTGAATTTTTTGCCAGTAACTATCCCTAGATGTCTTATATCAAGTAATGCCTTCCTTTTTATTATCTTGACCTAAATCCATAGGTTTTCCGACATTCTGACTTACACAAACAGTATCCTTTCAGCCTGTACGACTCAGCTCTATTTATTCTAAAATTTCAATACTGCATTTGATTCAAAATCCTGCTATCTGTCCCACGCCCACCCCAAGCACAAGCCACACCTTTGGCTTGACTGACCTGAGGGGAGGGATGGGTTGCAAGGTCTTTCACATCTCCCCTTTCCCCTTCCTCTACCCAACTGCTTCCTTCTCTGTCAGGGGAGAGCCTAGGTAGCAGGGAAAGAACAAAAAATACCCTCCTAACTGGGCCAGGTCACACTCCCGCCTGAGGTTGGTGGTAATTCTGTTCTCACTCATTGTATATGCCCTCCTGCTGGCTGATATGGACAGATGGTGGCTCCAACATGGTCTACTAGTAAAAAGCTCACTTGTCCCATCTGATTGTCCCCAATTCTCTGGAAAAGCAGACATCCAGAAAGGGAATAAAAATGACAGTCGTCCTTTCCATATTTCCCTTCTTTGAAACAAGAATTCTTGTGGAACCTCCCCTTGGCCTTGAGAAAAGAAAGCATCTCCACCACAGAAATGTGAGGGGAGGGACAGAGCTGGTTTCTGAATGTGTATCTGTCTCAGACCTGAGGGGAGGTAGCTGAACCACTGTTGGCTTTGCCTTGAACCGGGAATGTGAGATGCAGCCGTCATCCTAGGACGACTGGAAGCCTGTTTGTTGTATCTGTAATGCCTTTATTAAAATTAAATAAAATAGTAATAACGTAGGACTTGGGCAGTGAGGGTAGAGGTATACGCAGAGAGCATTTTCATAATACAGTGAAGGGACATTCATCGAACCTAAGAGAGGAAAGGATGAGGACAATTTGCTACAGGAGAGAATGTCTTCCCTACATCCTAACTGGAAAGCAGAAATCATCCTCCTGGAAATTTACAAGTGGAGCAAAGTTTCTCAGCCTTGGCACGACTGACATTCAGGCAAGGTAATGCTTTGTTGTAGGAGGCTCTTCATGCGTCCCTGGCCTCTACCCACTCCACGACAGCAGCACCCTTCGCCAAGATACAAACACCTACGCATGTCTCCAGACACTGCCAGCTCTCCCAGGAAGGCAAAATCGCCTCTGGTCCAAAACCACTGCTGCTATTACAGGCAGAGGGGAATCATGACCAAATGTTCAAGGTGTGAAAAAGTGGACATCATGAAAACTGCACGTAGTTCCATATTAGTGGAGCATGAGGTATGGGGCAAGGCGGCTAATGGTGGGAGGTGACAACGGAGAAGGATGGGAGGCTGATAGCGGAGGGTCTGGTAGAACATACGCGGGTGAAGGAATGTCATGTTTGGTGATGACAAGTCTCAGAAAGAGAATGACATGTGGGATTTGAGTTCCAGACAGATAGTAAGAGGCCAGGAAAAAAGTAAGACTTTAGGCAGCCGGAACACTCAGGGGCTATGTTGGAAGTTAAGGCATAAGTTGATGAAAAGCACCTGAACTGGGGGAGCCGCAGAAGGGACAGGAACGGAATGACGTGTGCATAGGAAGCCTGGGGGAAACCAGCCCTGCAACTGACAGCAAGAGCCCACAGAGGATGAGCCTTCACGCTCCGTGGCTGGGAAGGAGACGAAACCGGCTTTGTCACACTGTAGAAGCCTTCTTTCTCCCCTTTGTTGCTTTAAGATCTTAGCCTATGGAAATCTGTTTCATCTGGGCAGTCTTCTGGATTTCCCAAGGATGAAATGCCCTGAGATTTTAAGCAACAATGGTGCTTGTATTTCCACCCTCACCACCTTACATAACTTGTTCAACACAGGAATCATCACAAACAACACAGTAGACCTCTGTCAGTAGCCAAGAATCCCTCTTCTCAAACACCACTGTGACATTACCCCTCCAGTGGCCAAACTACCAGCGAGGAGTCGTTATGGTTTTGATATTATCTCTGGCAAACTATTAAAAAGAAAACATGAGAGAGGCCAAGGTACTTGAAAAAGAAGAAAGGGCTCCTAATTTGATAAAAATGACTTGGCCCCAGGTTGGCACTTTCACTTACAAGAAAACCTGGCTACAGTTTTGATCTGGTGCATTATGAATGCATTCCCCTGGAAGCCTTTCTGAACAGGAAAGCTTTGCAGCAACAGTATAGATACAAAAGCAAAGGGATGCTGGTTGTAGAGTTGAGCAAACATCAACGGCATTTTTACTGTACTATATGGAGAGAATCTTAAAAGGAGATTTGGCTCCTGAATAAACTTTTCGTGATAAGCAACCGGGGAAGTTAAGCTCCCCTTATTAGCCTCTTTTTCTGTTCTTCTCAGTGGCCCATATCGTTTAAACTAATGAGCAGCCGCAGTTGAACTATACAAAAGGCTTCTGATAAACAACAGCTAAGGGAGGGCAGAAAATGGGCAAGATGCAGCTCTAGTAACATAAATCTCAACGCAGATCCAAAGCCTGGCATTTGTGGCTTCCACGGTGCCCCCAAATGACACAGAAAGGCATTGGCCGGATGTCTTAAGTATATCTTTCGCATGTTAATGTTACAAGAATGTAAAAAGGATTCCATTTCCTACTTGATATATTCTCTCCCAATGTCTTCCAGGTCCAAAAATTTGGAGACTCTCCAAACAATGCATAATAACAGGAGAGGAGGAAGGAAGCGAAGGAGGTGGGAGTCGTGAGGGAGGGGAGGAGGTTAAGAGCAATTTGCATTTCTCATGTTCCACGCTTGTTTAACAGGCTATAATCAATACCACTACTGACTTGGTTTCAGCTAAGTCGCAAGCATGCCTGGTGTCAGTACTAAGAAAGCCGATTCCCAGGTCACAATTTTATGTAGGGGGTAGGAAGAGGGTGTCTCCATTTTGAGGCATCCCTTGGTTAACGGCCTCTGCATTCTGTTCTGGGGTGCCCAACGCAAATTGCCTCACTTCTTTATATAACATAGACCTCATCAGTCAAGTGGGCCCCAAAGCCAGCACCGCTGACCCCTTTAGACAACCTCTAAAACAGAGCCACTCAAAGTACAGTCATGGAGCAGTACCATACATGTCATCCTTAAGTTTGTTAGAAATTCCAAATGACAGGCTCCACCCCAGGCTTACCGAATTAATCACTGACTATGAAGTACTTTGAGAAGTACTGCACGAGCAAAGCACTCATGTCCTTCTAAAAGGAATGGACCAATGTGGGGTTTTAGCACTTGTGTAGGGACTTGCATGAGGCCCAACCTGCTACCAGTCAAGGACAGGGGAACCCCACATCATCATGATGGATTTTTAAAAAGTCCTTCATCACAGGGTCTGAAAAGTACAACTCTAGACCAAAAGTCAGCCAACTTTTTCTATAAAGGACCACACAGTCCGTAAAGCTTAATGTCTTAAGCTATGTAGGTCATAAAGTCTCATTTACCTGTTATTATAAAGCAAAAGCAGTAAGAATGTGTAAGCAAATGAGCGTGGCTATGTTCCAATAAAACTTTATCTACCAAAACAACTGGAGGGCCAGACTTGGTCCCCAGGCTGTTCTGTGCCAACTCCTACTTAAAGGATGATTGATGGCCAAATTTGATGACATCAGAAGATAATGCTGATTCCACTTGACTCAATATAACCCTCACTTGTGAGAACGGAGGAGATGAAACAAATCACCACAATCCCCTAGTTTTGTCAGTGATTTTCCCTACTTACAGAGGCCACAGAAATAGAAACTGTTCCTCTCCCTTTGCTCCTATCATAATCCTATGAGGATAAAGCCAAACACATCTAGAAAACCTTCCACCACCACCCCAGCAAAAGCAAGAGGACTGAAAAGGAAATATCCACATCAGAGAAAAAAAAGTGAAGTCTCCCTTCCTCTAGGTCAGGGTTCTACAGACTAGGGTCCATTAGTGAACATCTGCCAAATCTAGCCTGTCACCTGTTTCTATAAAGTTTTATTGGAACAAAGCCATGCCCACACATTTAACACATTGTCTGGGCCTGCTTTAGTTCCTCCCATGACTGGCAGCCCCTTATTCCAGTCCAGAAAGCACCAAGCAAGTACATAAGAGGACAGGTTTCTATGTTACCATTAATAGGACTCCTGCCAACTACTTTCTCTGGAAAAATCTTCCTTTGCTAAACAAAGTGGCACAGCCAGAGAGGCTTCTTGCTGAGTTTCTCCCAAGTTTCTCAGTGGCTTTCAAGTTCCTTTTAAGTAAGTTCTTTTACTATTAAAAATATATAGGCAGGGTTACTAATTCATGAAGCAGTCTATTAGTCATGTAAAGGCAGCTTTAACTTGGTGCCTTTTTACATTAAACTCATACAAAGAATATTAAAAGCCTTGACAAGCAGAAAGAAAGAAAGGAAAAAAAAAAAAAAAAAACCCTAACAAGATAGGCAGTAACATCCTTGCATCTAGGTATCTGGAACATTCCCAGAGTGAGTGAACAGTTGCTAAACAAATGAGTTCCCTTATTTCCCAGAGAACTGGGGGGCTGTTTTTGTCCAAGCTTCAAAGAAAAGAAAGCATCATAAATACACGGAGCAAACTTCAACAAACAAAACCTTCCGGCCTTTGAATGCATTGTAAGTAACACTTACAACATGAAGGAAAGTAGGCTGCACTAGTTTGGGTTAAAGCAGAAATGCACAAAAAAAGCTCTGTGTAGCATGGTGCTAACAAAACACAGTTGTTTCACGGGTAGCCTGCTGGAAGGAAGCCAGGGCTGTGTCAGTTACCTAGTGGTCTGGGGCACCTTATAAATACTACGAGTGCCACCTTCTGGTCTCCCAATACTATTGCATGTCCCTAGTCCCATTTTGGCCTCATTTCCCCCCAAGCCAGTGAACCTGTGTATCCTAGAATCATGGACTCCTCGAAAAAGAGATCTGCAGAGACCTCCACAGATCTTTATAGATCATGGAGACCTAGACCAAGCTGCCTTTGTGCTGGCTTTTAATACTGACTTTTGAGACACCCCCCCCCACCCCCCCCTCAGTTTAGCCACAGTGGGAAGCCCTGAATCACTTCTAACTCTACTTCTTGGCTCCATAAAGCTTGAGAATTCTGTGGGCAAGAGAGAGAGGATTATACAATGGCGCTTCCGCCCACCTGCAGCTCTCACCATGCCCCAAAGAATGCCAGGCAAAGAAAGGGTGGTCACTGGAGAAGCTGAAGAAGACAGGAGGTACTTTACTACTCCCTGGTAATGAGGAAAGGGGCTCTTGGGTTTGGGGCCAGGTTTCCTCAGGCAGGCTGTCATGCTCCTCATCAGAGCATTTTAGGCGTCAAAGATGGGCAGGGAAGTAGTTGTTCTTCTATTTTCTAACACTTGCTGCAGAGATGAGATTCAGTACATGAACAGAGGAAGCACCCAGAACCTGCTGGGAGAAGCCCACTTTCACAACCCTGAAAAGAGAACGAGCCTTGCTTTTCAGAGACAGGAGCTCTCTGCTTTGCCTGCCTTCACCCCCAGTCACACTCTGGATGCAGAACAGAGCAAGGCCAGCCACAAGGTTTCAAGGAAGATCAGGAAGGGAAGGTTTACCATGTGGCAGGGAGGTAAGTAGGGCGCAGTGGGAAATACATCAGGGTCTGGGGGGAAAGTGAAAGTTGTATAGCCCCTTCCTTGACAGAGATGAGGGTCTGGTCTGCCTGTGCTCAATCTTTTTGCTTCTGATTTGAAAAACATTTGGCTTCCTGAAAAGTAAAAGCTACTAGGGGCCTTTTCTTAATCCATCTTGCACATCCTTGGAATTGACATCAACAAGTCACAATGGGAGTTTCCACCAGTCGTCCCCGGTGGAGCGATGATGGCAATGATACAGGGCCAGTGTGGCCCTGGGCCCCCAAGGGGAGGGACAGGAAGGATGTTCACAGGGATCCTCTGGGCTCTGTCAGGAAGAGGGAAAAACACATCCCTCTAAGGAAAAAAGGCATTTATCTCAAAGAAAAATGGCTGTACTGGGGGGGACTGTCGTACTTAATGAAGCCAAGCAATGGTAAAGGAAATAAGCTGCCATCTCTTTGGAATGGTAGAAAAATAACGTTTATATTCAGAAGATGCTGTTATGATTTACAGTGACTTACAATTATAGTTGCCATTTGTTGACGGACACTATTTTCATCAGATAGGCATCTGTTACCCCTGTTTTACAGATGATCAAACAGGGGTTCAACAAAGTGCAGTAACTTTTTCAGGATCAACAGGGAGTAGGAAGAAGTGAGTCTAGCTCTGTCTCCAAGTCTCTTTCTGTCCACTCTGCCCCCAGCTTCCATGATTAGAGCCGTTGATCTGTTCTCACAAAATAAAGCTGGCACATAAGCACTTGTATTGAGATCCTCACAATTCTGAAACTGAAGACTTGGAAAGACAGTTTTCCACATGCGAATCATAGACTTGCAGAACCAGCTCTACAGACAACTCGCTCTGGGCCCCCCAGACTCCCAGCTGAGGACCAGAGTGGCTGGGGCTGCCTCTAACAACAGCTCTCCCAGCAGCAGGAACCATGGTAGTTGCCCCAGGTCTGGCCAAGTCAGCAGTCAGAAATGCACTGCCCTTTCTCAGGCCCACACAGTCACTATCTCACTGTCACCTTTTCTGTCTCCGGTACTTTCAATTTGGACCCTTACAGGGTGAGAAGGGGGCTACGATTTATAGAAAGTAGGTGTTTTACACTGAGCCTGAGAGGGAATTTTACCTGCCACAGCCTCCTACAGCAGAAGCCAGCCAGCAGGATACTCAACAATCAAGAGAGATAAGGACCGTCTCCACGATGACTAGAGAAGACACCAAAAACAGCACAAAGACCAGACAAAGACTAGCTGCCCTACCCCAGTTTCCATGGTCCCCCTTGTTAATACGCATACGATTCCTTAAGGAGTGGGAAGTGAAGGGGCAAATCTTTCAAAGGAGAGCAGCTCCCATGTTTGAATCTTGAATCAAATGTTTATCCCAAAGACAGTGAGCTAATTTAACAGAGACTATTTAAAAACAGAAGAGACAAAATTACCAAGATACCAAAAACTGGCAAGTTTTAGATTTATTTTTCCTACTCCTAAATGGAATATGGGATTTAGGAAAAGATGAGGTCACGTATAGAAAATAAAGAGTACTGGGTTTTTTTGGGGGGGGGCGGCGGTTGGACATTTAAGTTGTAATGTATAAATGTTGTCCTGTGTGTGCATGTGTGTTTGTGTTTTATGTCAGATAGCCTGATTTTCTTTTTGACATGCAAGGATTTCAGCATGGCATTTTTATAGTCTCTCCTGATATCCTTGTGGACAAGTTGGAGAAATGTGGGCTGGATGATAAAACACTTACGTGAACTCTCAAGCTGCCTGTATTTTCTTCCTTTTTGGACACCGAATTTTCAGAGAGACAGTGACAAAGTGGATTTTCCTGTAACAGAATGGCCAGAATGACAAAGAATCTGGTAATCCTGTCCTAGGGGGGATAGAATGTTTTATCTTAGAAAAATGAAGGCTCTGGGTGCAGGAAGGAAGGAGGTATGCATGTGTGATAGAGTGGAATGAGCACTCTCTTGGAGGCAACCAAGGTTCAAATCATGAATCTTCCTTACTACAAAAATGCTTTGTGTCATACACATGCACTCACCACGCTCTGTATTGTAACTCCATTTTTTGCAACAATATCTACAGGGTAGGCTGAGCAATGCTGCCTAATGGGAGAGAGAGCTAGAACTAGAGAGAACGGGGTAGCAGAGGAAGGAAATCTAGGAAAAGAACCGGCAGCCCCAGGGAGGTGTTGATAGTCACAAAGTAAATTCATATTCTAGATAGGGCATTTCTGGAGCAATTCCAGATAGAAGACAACCGAGATGCAACGAGAATGTGGTTTTGACCCAATAGGCAAGTGAGGTGGATATGGTCAAAAGACCAGCTCTGGAGGAGGGCTAGATCCAAGAGAGATTCTTCCAAGAGCTAATGAAGATGACTGCAAATAGGGCTGAACCCTGGATGTGGACCTGACAGGAACAGAGCTGGAAATCAGCCCTCTGCCATCTTGGCTCTAACGAAGGATTTCTCAAAAACCCTACCAAAGGAGAGAATTGTGGAAAAAGCCCAAAAGAAGAAGATCCGTCTACCCCAAGGGAGGTATAGAAAGCTGCCAGCTGCCCCCTTCTGGACCACAGACAACAAGACCTAGTGGACCACAGACTTGCCTAGAATTCCACTTGAGGTTGACCATTCATTTTGCTTAAATAGAAATGATCCTTAAGTGTTTCTTATCACACTGTCAGCATCCTTGGGAGAAATAATATATTAAGCATTACAGAGTATTAATATCTTAATGAGGCTTGGTTCCAGAAGTCGCACTCATTTTCAGTGGTGATGGTTAAGCAGGACCCAGACTGCAAGATCAGGAATCGACTCTGTTTGGTTCAGTTGATTGGGAGAGCCAAACAAGAGCATGGTGCCCTCCAGGGCTGGGGGGGGAGAGGGGGTCAGGTGCGGCTGTACAGGGCCTAGGCCCATAGCCGGGAGGAGCCCCGCATATCTAGAGGCAAGGACAGATAGAGAATGAGGATGAGCTCAGGGAACAGAAGGGTGGGGAGAAGTCTGAGCCGTCCTGAAGCAAACCTCATCCACCTCGTAATTCAGCTGAGGGCCAGACCCACCTTTACCTGCTTTATTTCACATTTTCTCGCCAACAACAAAGTAAACATGCGCTGACTCAGTGCATTTCTTGATCATTGGAAAAAATCATTCTTAACAGAATAGCTAAAAGAAAACCATGTGTCCATTCATAGAGCATGACCTCACTGAGATTAATCTGTTTTATTTGAAGTCCTTTGAACTAAAAATCAGATATATACCTTTTGCAAAATGAGAAGAGCCAATCTCTCCTCACCTTTTTTCTTTCTTTCTTTTTTTTTTTCCACCTTGCCTTTTTTCATACCCAGAACCTGGGCAAATGACTTTAGAGGGATGGGTTGGGGGTGGGAGGGAGGCCACACAGGAAGCCAAAATCAATGCCCCGATTTCAGTATATTAAACACAGGCATTTGAAGGCCTTTTCAGTCCTTCTCATGTTAGAAAGAGAAACTAAGAGGGAAATCCAAGAGTCTCCTAGAAGCAGGTACCCTGACAGTTCTGAAAAGTGACTGCTATCAGAAAGAGAGGAATATCATAAACCTAAGAGAGCTTAACAACCTGGGGTTGTGTACACGGAGGGAAAGGTCTCTAGTTGTCTCAAAATCTTTGAGGACATAAGATGTTCAAGTTCATGACTGAGGTGAAGTTACTGAGAAAGGACAGAACGGGATGAAAGGATTCTAGGAACACTCACCTCTAGTTAAGCCTCACAACCTTTATTATCTGCATTCTATACTGGGGTCTTTCTAGACCCCAGTCTAGAAAATATCTAATATCTTAAATGCTGAAAATATCTAATATCTTAAATGCATCCATAGGCATGACAGAGTTAATAAAGATGAAACCACCAGCGGATTAATTATTGGATCCATTAGAGGCAAGTCATCACTGCTAAGGGGCTGTGCTAGGAAAAAAAAACATTGCGCAAAGGATCAATATGTCACCTAAATCAGACATGAATGAGATGCAAGCCTCTCTCAAAAAACACCAAGACCGAGAATTTGCTATAGAAATAACGTGACAGGGGGGGCACCTGGGTGGCTCAGTAGGTTAACTGGCTGACTCTAGATGAGTCAGGCTCATCTGGCTCTGGCTGAGATCAGGTCGTGATCTCAGGGTCATGGGATCAAGCCCCAGGTCAGACTCCACACTCAGTGGAGAGTCTTCTTCAGGGTTCTCTCTCCCTCTGTCCCTCCCCCCGCTTTCTCTCCCTCTCTCTCTCTCTCTAATAAATAAATAAATAAATCATTTAAATACATTTATTTAATAAATAAATAATAAATAAATAAATATTTTAGGAAGGAAGGAAAGAAAGAAAGAAAGGAAAAATAACACAAAGAGATTCCAGAGACAGCAGATGAGAGAATCACCAACTGACCGATCTGTGATGGTCCCTCCCCTCTAAAGCCTAGAGGTAGGTGTGAGAGCCTGGAGGCTCCTGACAGAATCAGGTGGACAGGCAGGGGTCCCCTCATTCCAGTTCACGTGCTTAGATCTGATCCATACATAGTTACACTCTCAGAGGTGTTCTCTTGACAGAGAGCAATCTACCATCTTTCCAACAAGAGCTCATTCTGCCCCATCCTGTGGGTCTGCATCAAAAAGACACACTGGCTCATGGATCACCATCATAAGAGGTTCACTGGGATTCCCAGGACTGTGATGCAGAAGAGACAGGAGATAAAGAGTTTCCTATTTAGTCCGCTCCAGCCCCATGAACATTTTTACAAAAGCCTGTAAGTGAAGAATATTAAATATGACTAGCCTTGTACAACTCAGCATGGAAACCAGAAAATCTTATCAAGTACTGAGAACAGTAAGTTTTATTAACCCATGTAGGGTTTTTACAAAACATTATTTCTTTTTTCAATAAACTATTTAAGAAGACAAGAAAATGACATGTTTTTAAGTATGGGTGGACAGTTATCGTTGCCTTCTGTTATGCCTTCTCGTGCCGCTGATGTTCCTTTGAGAACTTCTCCCTTGCTTTTTCTCTATCCACTGGACTTTCCAGGGTTTCACAGGCCCCAGGGGAAGACAAGGACCCAGCTTAAGCTATCCAGTGCAAAGGATCTCCCTACATCCCAGTCAAGGTCGAGAGGGGGGCACGTGACCTAAATCAGTGCAATCAGAGAGAATCCCAGGAGCTTTATAGGATCGGCTGGAAAAAAGGCAGGGAGTCAGGAAGCTTTGAGGCTGGAAGAGCTGCTGCAATGAGATTGATGGTGGAGGGAAGACAATGTAGAGGAAGCAGAAGTGAGAGATGGAGAGAAACAGAGTCCTGGTGACACCATTGGAGCCCCTTCACCAAACAGCCCTATGTAGCCCTCTCACCTCGGACAGCCCTTAAATTCCCCTCTTGCTGAGCCCATCTCTGTTGGTTTTCCGTTAATAACTACTAAAATCACTGGCTGTAATGATTTCAGAAAAATGAGATGCTCTTCTACGGAAATGAGTATTTATAGAGCCAATAATTGTGCATCAGTTAATACTTTTCACTTGTCTCTCAAAATCATATTTTCCTCTTATGCTAAACTTCAGGAATTATGAATTGTTCCGAAAGATAGGACTCCCAGTTTTTACAGCTGTAATCTAAAGCACATCAGAATAGTTCCTCTTGCCTTCCTAAAAAAAAACCCCAAAATCAGGATTTTTTTTCCACTGAAATTTCCTTAATTTTTTTCTCACTAGAATTACCCTTCATTTTCTCTTAAAATTCCGTTAACCTTTTCCCATGGAAATCTACTATGAAACATTTCCTCTAGAATAAAAAACTTTCTTTGAAAATTGTAACAGCTGAAAACAGTGGGTTTTAAATGTTGAATAATTCATAAATTATTCTTAGGGATCATTCTCAAAAACAATTATTATATTTGGCTTACCTAACATGAAGTAGTATATAAAATATATGCAAATTATTTAAAAAGGGAGCTGGGTCCCAAATAAAAATAATTTTTTTTAAAAATCCTGTGAGGGGCCACCTGGGTGGCTCAGTGGGTTAAGCGTCTGCCTTCGACTCAGGTCATGATCTCAGGGTCCTGGCATCGAGCCCCACATCGGGCTTTCTACTCAGCAGGGAGCCTGCTTCCCCTTCTCCCTCTGCCTGCCTCTCTGCCTACTTGTGATCTCTATCTGTCAAATAAATAAATAAAATCTTAAAAAAAAAAAATCCTGTGAGTAAAACAAACCGATTTCACACACATCCTCCCCCACCTGGTTTGAATCTAATGCAAAGGGTGAGTCAGCTTCAAACACAAGCCATCCCACATCAGCCTCAGAACCAGTCCCAGGACCAGCTGGCAAGGTCAGCCTCACTCCCCTTGGCTCGACCCAGGCTGGCCCTTTCTGCACAGTCGTGCTCCTGCTTCCCCGCCCTGACAGGAAAAAAGCTTTCCAAGCTTTGCTTTCTGAACAGGCATAAAGTGCCTAATGGAAACCAGGAAAAAGCTTCCTCCTTGTGGGGCTGGCTACACCCCTCTGCCCACATTCCCCCAAGGTACAGACTGAGGAAATGCCTTTCGGCAGTTTGGTGCAAATGAAACTTGAGAAATCTGCACAGAATGTGTGGAACCCGTTGTTCATATCTCAGCTTATTAGTTGTTTCCCTCCGGAGAGCACAAAAGAGCTCCTGAGAGTGAAGAGGAATCCCGTAGGAGGAGGGAAAGCCTGAGGGGCCTCCCAGAGGACCCTTCCCTGCAGGCCCCATTCATTACAAATGACTTCAGCAGAGGCCTGTTGAAAGGAGGTCACAGGTATTTACCTTTCGTCTCTGTCTGTTTCAATCCCTTTTATGGAGGAGAGAAAATGCCAGCGCTCTCCTCATCCTTGAGCCCTCGATGAATTCATTCTGCACATTTTTGTATGGAACGGTATACTTTTTAAACAACAAAAGAAAATGCCATTGGAATAGACTTAAGCTTTATTCACAGACTGATTTCTTACATGAGCCACACTGGATTACCCCCACTCGAGCCCCACCCCTTCAATCCCCTCATTTCTCATAAGTGAGGCTTTGTCAGAACCAAAGAGTATCCGCTTTTATGACCTAACACATCCTTGACTATCACCCAATTTTAATAACCCTGCAACAGGACTCACATAGAGAACTGTGCAGGGGATGGGACGAAAACAGAGCTGAAACCTATCGACAGTTGTCTTTGTGTATGTGGTGAAATATGTCTGGTGATTAATGTATAACCTCAATTAATATATATGTGTTCATTCAATAAATACTAATTAAATGCATCCTTTGTGCCAGGCACTGTGCTAGAGGCTAAGTACACACACAAAAAAATGACGAAGAATATCTGCCTTCAAATGTTTCTCCTTCTGGTGAAGAAAACCATGTTCTGGAGAGTTGAAGCACAGAGTGTGGAATATTTAGGAAAATGAACATATTCAGGTCCAAGTGTTAACATGACGGGTCACGTGGCTAACTGCCAAGCAGCTTCCGGGGATGGCCCCACCTTGGGAATGAGTGCTCTCCGGAAAGCCCTGGTATCTGATTCTGTCAGCACACGGACTGTGAATCTGTCACTGGGACGCTAACTCATATTAACTGGGCTTAACCAGGAATTCTAATTCACAAGTTGACAATGGAATTTGCATTGTCTGGAGTATTATGGACAGAGAGGGCTTGAGGTGGTGAGCTCCCCACTCACTCTGCCTCACGAGACAGGTCTACCCACACATTCTCCACCTCGGTTATGCTCTGGAGCTTGTTTAGATGAGTAGGGAGCCTAAGGCAGAGACATCACGTGAATGGAACATGTGTTGGGTGCCTTCATGCCTTCAGGCCAAGGCAGATGAGGAGCCCATTGCCACACTGCTGAGGATACCTGGGCAGTGAAGACAAGAGTCACCCTCCCCGCAGCCAAGGCAAGGGCATGTTTTCCCTGCTGACCAACCCACTTCCTTACCAACTCTTTGTAAAGTTCAAATACATGTAACTTTATGTACATAGTCATGTACATGTACACAACTCTGGTTGCAGATAAATTAAGAACAAAATTAAAATTACCTGTGATCTCCTAGATTTTGGGATGCTGCCCTGCTCTCCCCCAGACAATCTTTATAACATTGGCACAGATAGATGATAGATGTCTGTATATATTTGCAGACATATATACATCTACATATATTTACATGTGTCCCATGATAAGCTAAGGGATCTGGAATGTTTCACGTCAGCCCCATGTCCCACCCAAAGACATTTCGGTTTAGCATCTAAAATAATTGACAAGTAACTTAAATAATTCCAGTAGTCTTCTGCAAAAAGAAAAGCAAAAGACAAAGCAGGAATATATTTAGCAGAAATTCATAAAAACCCTTTTACCTCATTTGATTGATTCCCTCAGTGTCTCACCCCTACAATTCTTTCCCAGCCCCCCAAAATTTACCCCTTCAAAACTCACTTGGTCTTTTCAAACCAACAAGTTTCTTGCTCACTTTCTCTTCTTTTTGGTCCTTTTGCAGTATTAATCTGGCTATTTCCCCATCAGCATCAGTATCTACTTTCCCCATTAATCTGTAAGCAGAGTGAGGGAAGTGAACCTGTCTTTCTTTTTTCCAACCAAGCCCCAGTACCAAGCACAGTGTGTGTAATACATCTATTGATCACTGAAAACACACACACACATATATATATGGTTTTGCAGAATTGTATCAGTCCTCATTTACTTTTGAATCACGTGCATTTTGCATCGGGAACAATTTCCCAAATTGTAACAATTTCTTCCCACAGACCAGTTGTTATTTGTTGCATAATATTCCATTCTACATAACTGTTCCATAATTTCATCATTTCCCAATTTGGATGTTTCCCTTTACTCTGCACAAACAATGCATCGGTAAATACCTTTGCACAAAACTGCTTCTGATTATTCCCTTAGAATGATTTTCTACAAGTGGAATCTTTGGACTTGAATACAAACTCCTTGAGGTCTGAACACAGACCACCCAACCGCTTCACAGAACAATTGCCATATCAATTTCACAGCACGCAACAGTGCCCTTCTCCCTGAACCCTTCCCAGCACGGAGTATTGGGGGTATATGTTTTTATCTTTTCAAAATTGAAATCTGAAAAACAATATACTTCTTTTGGATATATTAATACCTTCAATAAGAACTGACTTGACCTGGGAGACAATACGCATTAAATCTTACATGTCGGACAGTTAAAGTTTCCAAGGTGACCCCGTGTCCTCTATTTCCAAGCTGATGCCTTACATTTTCTTGGAACAAGGTGAAGTACAAATGAATACAGTCTCCAAGTTCTAGATGAGCACCTCACTGCTGCTCCCCCGGGAAATAACTGAAGACAACCCCAGGTGCAACCAAAAAAATATATAAGAAAAGCCCCAGAGAGGACACAGAGAAAAAATTATCAAGAGGAGCTTTTGGAGGAGAAAAATGATAAAAAGGAGCTTTGAACAAAAGTTCTTCAACAGTTAGTCAGGGAAGGTAAGTACAGACGCTAGACTATTACATTAGTGGTCCCCAGTGTATCTCATGAGCATCCTGGTACACAGACTCTGCTCAGTCCTTTCCCACACTGACACTGAGCTTGGCCAAGGGAATATCAGCAAATATTACTCTGTGGAGACTCCACAGGCACCTGTCCATGAGCACTTGCCCACCCTCACATGGAGGAGCTCAGAGGGATAATCACACAGAGAGAGACAATCACCCCAACTATTCCAACAGAGGCCCCAGACACATGAGTAAGGCAACAGTAGAACCTCTAGCCCCAGTCAAGTTGCCAACAGACAAATCAGACAGTCACATGAAGTCACATAAATCAGAAAGTCACATAAAGCACTAGTAAAACCAATGGAAAAAACATGCAATTCAGTATTGCCTTCGTCCTCAAGTCTTGGGAATTTGTTATACAGCAACTGATAACTGATCCAGCACATTTTAAGCATTAAAAAAAGCATTCATTCAACATGTACTGAGCACTGACCATGCATGGTACTGAAGGAGAGACTCACATGTTAATGATAACAACAACAAAAAGCCTATACGGTGACAATGGTTATAATATTTGATAGGTAAAGACACAAAGGAAGGAGTCCTCTACTCTGGTTAGTCAGAAATTTCATGGGAACTTTGTCTTTAAAAATGAGGAGGCCGACTAAGAAGATTCTAAAAGTTAAAGGAAACAATAATGGTGTACAGATGAGAAACAGAACAGGATGTTCCGGAACCTGCACATGGTTTTATCCAGGATGAGTACAGGCAGGAGAAAAGCAAAAGATGAATTCTTCAGATTCAGATAAGGACTAAATAAATTCTTAGTATCTCTGTTTTTACAGATATTATGTGGGCGAGTAAAGAATAGAAGTGAGTCTCTACCCTTAAGCCTATACTACTCTGCTTTTCTAGAATGTCCAATGTATTTAGATCTAAACGCATTGTGGTATATAAATGTCATGTTTCAGCTCCACCTGAGATGATAAGGTACTGAGGTGGGGAGAGGCACTCAGGAGTGCTGCATCCTACCATGGACAGCTCATTCGGCAACTAGTTCATTCCAGAGGATTTGTCATTCTGTGTCTTGTATCTAACTTACATAATTCAGCTACATTTTTGAAATATTTTCTTAAAATTATTAATAAGAATCTGATATGACCTAACCCAGCAAACAAATTTTAGAAGATTCAGGGAACAGATAGAGAGATCCAAGTGACAGCTAACAAGTAACATGAAACCAGCAGCATGAAACTTTAAGGAAATGTACTAATTGTTCACACTAACTGAAGGATTACAAGCCACTACACAAGCCACTGAATTTTTTAACATGAAGAAACAGAAAGTAGAAAGAAATAGCACCAGCTAATTCTTAGCTGGCAAGAGTAATTTTATTGAGTCACACTAAACTGCATTTTCACATAAAGGCAGGATTTTACATTAGTGAAAAGATGATGTAAAAAATAAAAGAATACAGTGAAGATGAAATCAAACTTTTTTTTTTTAAGATTTTTATTTGAGAGAGAGAGAACACGAGTGGGGAGTGAGCGAGGGGCAGGGGTGGAAGCAGGCTCCTCACTGAGCAGGGAGCCCAAAGCAGGGCTCAATCCCAGGATTCCAAAATCATGACCTGAGCTGAAGGCAGACACATAACTGACTGAGCCACCCAGGCACCCCAAAATCAAATCTGGATTTTTAAGTACCTATACTGGTATTGGCCATCCAGCAATTTGTGGAATGTATAAAAGATTCCCAATTACAAGTTGGGAATCTTTTAGCAAATATACAAGGCAGCAAGGTCCAGACCACCCCACACACACTGTGAACTCCAGCCACAGAGAAGATGGAGCTCCCCCTCTTAACCTCATCAGCTGTTGATATTTACAGAGGAGTCTCCCTCGTGCTGCAGATAAGGAATGACAGCCCATGCAACAAAATTAGTGAGGGTCAATGGAACAGGAGTCAGCAGTTCATCGATTGCAGAAAGAAAGCTTCAGTGAAAGGAGCCAGACCCCTGTTTTCTCAGGATAACCGAATGCCTGACTCGTGGAGACTCATAAAATTGACTTGTTTTTTTCTTGGTCTAATTGACTGATGCCTGGGTATTACATAAACCTTAGGTGTCCTCAAGATAAGACTTAATACGATACTACTAAAGCCAGACACCTAATTACTTTCATTCCACCTGAAAGATTGCTTGGTGAAACGGATGGATGCCTTTTCCACCCAGACGAGCCCTTGCTTTGAAAGTGTCAGGGGGCTCTGTGTGAGCTCTACTGAGGAACACCTTCAGTAAGTCACCCCAATCAGATAAATCTGCAGCCATAAACAGTAAAGATGAAGTTAAAACTACAAAATACATTTCATACGTAAATATTATTCCAAATTCTGTTTTGCTTATTCAAAGCTGACTCCAGTATGGTATTTTATAACTTCAGATCTGATCTTAAATCACAGAATATTAGACTTAGGAGGGACTGTGGAACTATTCTACCTTAATAAATCACCTGAAAGAGAAACTTCATGTACAGCATCTCTGGAGATTGGACATAAAACATGATGAAAGAAAAAAGGGAGGAAAAAAGCAAATTATTAAAGTAAATATAAAATCTCAAAGCAGCATATTTCATATTTGAATAGCTCTAATTATTAGAAAATTCTCCTATAAATTGGGGCTAAATATGATTCTTGAAATTTCTACCCAATGACACCTTTGGAAACGCATGTGATTAATCTCATACATTTGCTTTTGTGTGAATACAAAGCTCTACAACTGAACTTTGTTAGTTTTGCTCTTGCAAAATTTTTAGTATTTCTGATTTAAGGAAGCCTTGGTTCAACTTCTATCTTTATATACAAATATTTTTCAAAAATTTAACTATAAAGGTGTTCCATCTAATACCTCCACCAGTAACTATTTTTGAACACACCTTCATTATTTATAAATTATATACATGTGTATTTTTTTTTATAATTGTATAGGCAGAGATCAATACGAACTTTTAATAAGATCATCTAGAAAAAATAAAGAATGCTATGCCACCCACCAAACATTGCCAATCTGCATAGCCAAATGACTCCCTTCATGCCTCACCCCAACCTATACATTCTCTGGCAAAAGATAATCAATTTACTTTCTAGAAAGCTTTATGTGGTTGGGTGAGGCACTGTACTGGGAATGACTAAGTTAAATTCTACATACAGAAAAGAGAGACCTTTACTTTACTCAGCTACTGACTGTTAGAGATCAAATTTATTCCAACCATGCATAAAACTGGAGGTCCTTCCAAGGAAATGGAACTGCTCAAAGAATACCTACACTATTTGGCAATTCCACAGTGAAAAGACCTGCTCATTGCCTTATTAACCGCATTATGAACCTCACCAGCGGATAAACTTCAATCGTACACACGGAAGTCTCATTAAGTTTGTTCATGTCCCATTCTGCTGTGTGAACAAAGAACCAAAACCACCAAAAATTTAAGAATGGTCTCAGACATAAAAACCAGAAATTAAAACTAAGATGGGGATGGGGGGAGAAGGCACACAGAACAGAGCACAGGTAAAAAAAAAAAAAAAAAAAAGGCAAACAACAACAACAAAAAGCAAACAGTAATCAGAGCTTTAAGAGACTATATCCATGAAATCAAGAACAGCATGTTATAATCAAAGAATATTAACGGAAAAAGAAAGATATCTTGGAGATAAAAATGCTATCCACAAAATAGTTCTATATAAGGACTGGAAGTTAACAGGATGACAAAATGTACCAGAAAGTAGAACTTAAAAACAAAGAGATGAAAATGGGGGGAAAAAGTAAGAAATTTAAAATCAATATAAAAGTTCCCATATCTAATTAATAGGAGTTCAAAAAAGAGAGAATAAAGAGAGGTAACTAAAACAAAAACAATACAAGCAAAAAGTTTTCAATCCTGAAGGATATGAGTATCTACAATAAGGCATGTCATCCTGAAATTTCAGACCCCGGGAGGGAAAAGGAAGATTTATGAAAGTTTCTAGAGAAAAACAAGGGACTGGAAATCCACATGGCGTTAGATTTCTTGATAGGAACTCTGGAAGATACAAGTAGATAGAAGAGCGCTTTAATGAGAAAAAATATATACTTCTAAACCACAGTACTATACTCATCAAAACTATCAATCAAGGCATTTTCAGACATGTAAGTTCCTGAAAAGCTGCCCTCCCACATGCCTTCTATCAGGAAGCTAAAGGAAAATGGGGCCCACCAGAATGAGAGAGAAAAGTAAGAAAAAAGGAAGGTATGAGATACAACAAAGAAAAGAGGCAAGGGGAATTTCAAGATGAGATGGTTAAGTGTGTAGCAGGTCTAGAGAGCAACCATTACCATAATACTCTAAATACTGAATATTAAATTAAACAAAAATTTTATACATAATCCTATTGGGACAGTGGAAGTAAGGCAAGAGCATGAGTAAGCAGAATAAAAGAGAAGAAAATCCTCATCTTCCGTGATAGAAGTCAACGATAATGTCTACAATAGAGAAATCAAGGAATAGCAGTATGGGCATACAATTCAAAAACACAGAGGTAAATGGCAAAAGAAATAGCCCTGGGAAAAAGGAATGAGGGTAGTAATGAGTATAAATGGAAAACACTATGTTTCTATTATAAACTTTATAATTTTTAAGCTTTGTCCATGTATTTCATTCACACACACACACAAATAAGTTAGAGTGAATTAATGATTCTAATATTTCCTTCCTGGAAGACAAAAGATTATGGACTCAGAGTATGCACATTCCTCGTTAGACACCGTCACTTTATACAGTAAAACAAATAAGATCTGGTTTCATTAGCAAGGTTCCTAGGAGCTCTGCAAGAGACAAGTCACAGAATAATGTAGAATTCAGAAAGAATGCGCCTGCCTATCTCAATCCATAAATGACATTTCAGGTAGATCTAGTCTACCCGGACTAAGTCAGTTCTAGGCATCCAGAAACCCAGTTTCATTTCTCCGTATGAAGCAACCTTTCTGATTCCACAATGCTCAGAGAAACCACCTGGAGCACTAGTTAAAAATGCAGACTCCATAGTCTGGAGGGTCCCATGGATTTCTACTTAGTCAAAGCATGGCACTGGGACCCAGAAATCTGTATTTTTACAATCGCCTCAAGTGATTTCATATCACTGATGCCCAGATTTTGAGAAAGAACATTAGGGTGTTCTTCTGAAGTCCTCTGTTTTAAGGGCAGGGGTTGGCAAACTTTTTCTGTGAAGTGCCAGGTGGTTAATAATTTAGGCTTCGCCAACCATGGCAAGCACTCATCTGTGCTTCTGTCCCAGCAACAAAGCAGCCACAGGCAATATGTAAATGAAGGAATGTGGCTGTGTGCCAAAAGAAACATGGTTGTCAACACTGAGATTTGGACTTTATACAATTTTGACATGTTGCTAAATATTATTCTTCTTTTGATTTTTTTCCAACCATGTAACAGTCCTTCCTTATTCTGGGGCCTTACAAAAACAAGTGGGAGGCCTGACTGGGGCCTTGAGTAGGGGCTTGCTGACCTCTGCTATCAGGTACCCCAGAACCACTGAATGAGCAGCAACCCCGAGAGGAGGGCATGGGGAGGAGGGAGCTCCAGAACCCAGAGTCCGAAAAGCTCTGTGATTTGACAGAAATCAACCATAAAAGCCCTATTACAAACAAGGCAAACTGAGCAGAATTGGTGCTTCCTCCCTTCCACAGGTATTCAATTAGACAGAATGATTTATGAGTTCCTCCCATTCCCTAAAGTCTTACCCCATTTTTGCAGAACTTGCTTTGATGATCTCTATGAATCTGATTTCACCCAAATAAAAACGGGGCGAGGGGTGAAGCACATAGAGTGACTTCCTCAAATTCTTCTTTCTTTTCCGGATGAGGACTCCATTCCAAAAAATAGGGCCTTCACGGGGTTTTAAAACTGTCTTCTCAATCGTATGAAATTTTAGGTCAGCATTTGGGCATTCAGAAATTTAAAATTTTCTCTGAATTATTAACTGCCATCACACTGATCCAGAACCTTAGCATCTAAATGAATCATTTATCGTTC
This sequence comes from Martes martes, assembly GCF_963455335.1. NCBI lineage: Eukaryota > Metazoa > Chordata > Mammalia > Carnivora > Mustelidae > Martes > Martes martes. Next base: position 25,442,318 of record NC_137892.1, read on the forward strand.
TTGTCATTCACCTAATAATATTTACTGTGGGACAAAAGAAGATGCATAGGTTAATAAGATTGTACCCTTACATTAGAAGCTGGTTGAGAAAAACTGGTCCTTGTAATTGAATATGGGTTCACAACCATGATGATTTCTACATGAGTTTATAGGGTCTCAAAAGCATTCCTTTGGAACATGAGATGATTCATCTCTCAGGTTCCAAGCTTCCGTCAAGATGATCTAGGACTTAGAAGGTCTCCTCTGTCTCACATTTTTCTCCATTCAAGCAACCACATTTATTTTTATTTTTTTTAAGATTTTATTTATTTATTTGAGAGAGAGGGAAAGCACAAACAGGTTAGGGGTAGAGGGAGAAGGAGACTCCCCGTTGAGCAGGGAGCCTGACTCGGGAGCTTCATCCCAGGACTCTGAGATCGTCATCTCAGCAGAAGGCAGATGTTTAACCAACTGAGTCACCCAGGCACCCATCAAGCACCTACATTCAGATGAACAACTATTTCCTAAACATTGGCTTCTAAACTTCGAAGATTCCCCCCTCCCTTAATGTTTGGTATAAAAATACAAGGACCAGGCTGACATACACTGAATTACACTGTTTATCATTAATGTGTTATCATTATTTTAGATTGTTTTGTAACTAACCAGGTAGGCTTTATCAGTATATTTTTATATCTTCAAGTTACAAATAGCGATGCTATGCAAGAATATAATCATTTAGAACTATTTTATAAACAAAATTTGCATATTAAGAGCTCAAATTATATATCTTTGATTTCGTCGTGAGTGGCAGTTGATGATTGTAAAATGAATGCAACTTAATGATTTGTCAGAAGTTAAAAATCAAAAGGAAATGGGTGCTTCTCCGCAGGGCTTGCCGACGTCTCTGAAATACACAGCCCTGAAATGAATGGTCTACAATCTGTTAACAGGTCTGCCCCATTTGCCTGTTAGATGCCACTTCAGATTCAGATAAAGTTTTCAAAAAGTCAATGAAACTGATTTGCCCCATCTTTTGAGTGATTCTTACTGATATGATCAATTACTCTACCTTGAAATTCCTTGAAAAACTCAAAAACAAAACAAAAACAAAAAGACAAAAAAAAAACCCTGCCAACTCAGCTGCAGCCAAGAGAGCAGATATGTGGAAAAGCAGACAAGAGAAGGCTTTGGCATTTCAACTCTGTACTCGGCCAGGAACTCACAGGTAACCTTGAGTTATTTCCAATTCAAACTGAATTCTTCCTTGAAAACCTTCACACACACACACACACACACACAAGGATGCAAATGCACATTCTTTCCCTTCCCCTCTTTTCCTCCCACGCCCCGCCCCCACACCCTGCTCCTCCCCCCATATTCTCTCTCTCTCATTTACTGCTCCACAAGCCCTCTACCTCTTGATACTCGGCAGGAAAACCACCCACTTCAACACTTCCATTCCCTTCCAGAATTAGAATACTTCTTCAGCTGCTCACTCTGGGACATACGCTTTTAACACCTTGTCTCAATGTAGGGATAAAAATAAAAATAAAACAAAGCGCCAAGACCTCACATAAAAACTTTTCAGGTTTACAGGAAAGCAACAGAAACAACCACTTCTGCTTTAATCACCGCATACACCGTCAGGGTCCCCTGCTCCCACTCAGATGCAAACACGGGAGGAAGATCCGTTAGTTAGGGCTTTGTAGGGCTCCACTCTCCCGCTGTTCCTTCTCCTGTTGTCCCTTATGATACACTAATGAGTTCTTAAAGCATTTGTTTGTTCTTCAGTAGGTCACTACACATTCCCGGTGTCTCTTCCAGACAGACGCTCTTCCTTCAAAGACCTCTGTTCATCATTCTTATACAAAGGAAATTCCTCCAGTACTCTAGCTGGAATGAAAATTGCATAAAATGGTTCTGTAAGGACTTATTTTAGCCAGAGCACTTCCATCCAGGTTAAACAATAACCTTGTTATTTAACCCTTCAACTGTCCTTGCTCCCCTTCCCCCAGGGGACTTATTTAAAAACAAGTTCTGGAAACCAGCCCCAGGTGACAAAGCCCAAATACAAGGGTGGGTCAGGCCAGGTGGAGTCATCCGATCAGTGGGGGGTTGCATACTGTCTCCCTAGTTACCAAGGAGTATGGGGCCCGCCCTTTGGGAGCCTTTTGGGCGCCAATTCTGACCAAGGTGATAGGCTAATTCAAATATCTACTAGGGTAAATTGTAATTCAATTGGTCACCTAGCATGACTGCAGCTTTCTCTGTGTGTTATAATTTCAATGGCCACCTGTGCGTGGCCAGGCCCAACCACATGGCCTTTGCCCTTAAAAGCTAGTCTGTGAAGCAGAGAGAGGTGACCCTCTCTTGTAAGAGGTGTGGCCCTGAACGTTCGGTCTGATTCTTGATGCTTGGCACGGAATAAAGCTTTGCTTGACCTTCACTTTATATCAGTCTTGCTCCTTTAATCACGGACCCATTAGTGGGGGACCTAACAGTTCAAGTGCAGACAAAAGCAGCAGGCTACTTCTTCACTGACCCTGCCTCAGCTCCAAGGAGCAAAGATTTTGAGACAAACAACACAGTTCATATTGAAATACATAGTTTTTAACTACAAACTTATACTAATAGTTCTAGCAAACTTCCATGATCGTGGTAAAAACGGAAAACAAATCTTAGCAACAATATTTTTATGACCGTTAATCTCTTCCATTTTTGTACTGGTCAGGCAGATGTGGTGAGGGCAAACTTATATCAGCAGCTACACCTACAGGAAATAATCTAATACTCTTGGGAGTATGAAAGCACCTTTCTTGGTATCCTCTTTAACTATACGGTTATCTGGAAATACCCCATGGATTCTAAAACTAGAGTTGCAGGCTCAAATGACAACAGGAGACAGGGAGAAAACACAAGTGACTGTGGTAGGCCAGGGAGAACTGTGCACTGGCCTTTCTAAATGGAGCAGACCACAATGACCATCCAACTGCTGCTATAAAGGAATATAGGGTCAGGGAGGCCAAATATTTTAACTGTTATAAAGAAGCATATATTTGGGGGCGCCTGGGTGGTTCAGTGGGTTAAAGCCTCTGCCTTCAGCTCTGGTCATGATCCCAGCATTCTGGGATCGAGCCCCACATCGGGCTCTCTGCTCACCGGGGAGCCTGCTTCCTCCTCTCTCTCTCTGCCTGCCTCTCTGCCTGCTTGTGATCTCTATCTGTCAAATAAATAAATAAATTTTTAAAAAGAAGCATATATTTGGATTTTTCAGAGAGATTCCCAATGTGAAACGTTAGCAACTTTTTTTATTCATTGCACAGTGTGCAAGTTGTACAAAACAAGTTATTTCATGGGCCTCCAGTTTGTCGTATCAACATAATCTAAAATACATTATTCCTCATAGCCCACCCAACTCTACCATCAGGAAACAATTCTCTTGAAAGAGTCTGTGACTAAATCTAAGCAAGAAGACCCACAAAGTGATGTACCACGAACCAACTTCTGCAGGACCACTGACGAGATACAGTGGAATGAGGAATGTAGGGCCGTGATTAGAACCTACTGTCTTCTAACAATGGCATCCTTAGTGTGTGAGAGATGAACATGGAGGAGGAGGCTAAGAATGCAGGGAGGCGCTACAGAAGTGTAGCTGGCCTTCTGCAGACAGGTGATGTAGCCAACAGAATGCGATGGGGACAGAACATGGCTGGAGGCTGAGACTCTACCACATTATACAGCTGGAACCCAGCTCCTGATTGTGCCTCGGTAAGGGCTGACGCCTTCCCCTAATAACTGATCTTCGGAATCCTACCTTCCCTTGCCTAGGCCCCTAGCCCAGAGCCTGCCATTCAGCACTCGTATCTCTGTGCTCTGCTCCAGAAGATGAAAGACAAGGAGCAACTCACTTCTCCTACTGTTCCTCCCCTCCTCCAGGTTTTCCTCCCATAGATGCTATCACAGGCCTGGGTATGCTCTAGTCAGCCACTCTTGCAAGGATTTTAAATGGACCTAGATGAGGTTGCAGGGGAAAAGCAAGGTCTAGGCTTTAGATGAGGCGGATGAGAGTCTCTGAGGTTTAAATATGGTTCAGCCCAGGTCCCTAGGGCTGAAGGTAAAGTGGGGGTATAGGGAAGACAGAAATCTAGCCACCACAAATGCAAGTTCTAGCAACTCCCTTTGGTCAGATCAGTGACAGAACAGGGTCCAGTGAAGGAAGATGAGCTGGTATTCACAACTAAGAATGGGAAAGTAAGTATTTCAGTTACAGGGAAGCCTGATTAAAGGAATGCTACAACATTACAACTTGCAGCTACACTTTCAACATCAGTTAGTAAAGTCTTGCTATTGTTTTGTACATTTCTGCTGTTTCAGGTACTCAGAAAAGTGGCTGGTTATAATACTGATCAAAAAATGGGGCACCTAGGTGGTTCAGTTGGTTAAGCATCTGCCTGCAGCTCAGGTCATGATCTCTGGGTCCTGGGATCGAATCTGACATTGGGCTCCCCGCTCAGCGGGGAGTGTGCTTCTCACTCTCCCCCTATTTGTGCGTGCACTCCCTCTCTTTCTCTCTCTCTCTCAAATAGATAAAATCTTAAAAAAAAATACTGGTCCAAAAATAGTAAGTTTTTCTAGAAAGATATTTTGACCTGTTAAAAGTTTCACAGATGAAATTATGTTAAGGTAGAGGTCTTTGGCCTCTTCAGAAGTTTTAAAGAAAGAAGAAAAGATAACCACAATTACACAGGAAATGGTAAGCTGTCCAATTATCTGCAAGACTCATGAAAATTTTCAACAAGAAAATGCTAAAAAGGTAAGACAGTTCATCAAGAGAGAGTGGATTATTGAGGAGTTGAATTTAGATGAAAGGAAAGATAACTGTGAAATAAAATTAACATGTAAAAGGTTTAGCAATTATTTTGTCATAGACTGAAGAAAACATGAAGACTTGATTTTTTCTTTTTTTTTTTTTTTTGGCCAAAAAAAAAAGCTTAATGTTATAGAAAATAGTAAACATTAGTAATAAAAAAAAATCAGAAGAAATTCCCAGTACTCGGAAGCCTTACAATGTCGAAGGGCCTGACTCTTAAGTAATGTAAATGTTGACTTTTTCTTTCAAATCATTGGAATCCTTCATGAAGAATTCATGCTACATGGGCAATTAGGCTTGATGTACAGAAATGGTGAAGTGTTTGGATTTTCTTTTTAACTCAAAAGAAACAAACTATAATTTATTCATCATATTTGCTCAGTAAAACTAGGTTGATTTCTACTTTCTTACTATTTTGAGCTGAAGTTTTTGAATAGTTTAATAAATCAAATCAAGAAAAAATTTTCTTATCATGAAGAATATTCTGGAAACATTTCCAAAAATATTGCAGAATATATGTATAGCCTCCTAACCTGATTTTTCTGATGGGGACAGTGCTCCTTGGGATGTACATATAGAAAGGTGTATTTTTTAAGACATCCCTTCAATAATTTTAGCAAACTTTTCTACCACGAGTAATTAATTCGTAAAGGAATCTGTGTGACCCCAGGAGGGGCTTCATATTTTCAAGACTGATGACTCTAAGTGCAGCATTGTTGGGGGCTTGAACTCCCTCCCCTCTGAACTACTTTTATGTCCTTCTTCTCTCCTGCTACCTCCAGTCTGTGAGGGTCTTTATAGACCAGGGAACATTTATTTCTTTTCTTTCCTAGCCATGTGTGATGATCATTTGTGAGAGAGCACATCTGTGTTCCATCAAGAGCTCCAAAGATACAATAAGGAAAACCCTGCATCTAGAAAGGCTACCCCTGACACAGACCCCAGCATTGTTATGATCCTGTGCAGCATCTCTAAGAGGAGGAGAGAGAGTCAGCCCATTGCAGGCTCCGCAGGATTTCCTTTGTGTGGGGTAGCTGCTAATGTACCTGTCAGATGCTCTGAAGGGCTCCTCTTCTGTCTCCTCAGGTGGGGCCGAGCCCTGCACTCTAGAGCAATGACCAACTATTAGCTGGTCCAACTTCAGCTCTCAGCTGGAAATGGTCACAGTATAAAGTCACAGGGGGAGTACCTGGGGAGTGAAGGGTAAGGCGGTAAGCATAAAATCCTTTAATAATAAATTTACCCTTTCCTTCAGAAGGCAGCATACACACTTTTAAATGCCACGTATTGCAGGGGCCCTGGGTGGCTGAGTCAGATAAGTGTCCAACTCTTGATTTCCACTCAGGCCATGATCTCAGGGTCCGTGTGATCAAGCTCTGTGTCCAGCTCTGTGCACAGCAGAGTCTGCTTGAGAGTTTCTCTCCCCCCTCTCCTTCTACCTTTCCCCCCACTTGCTTGCTCTCTCTTTCTCTCTAAAATAAATAAATACTAGTTTTTAAAAAGAAAATAAATTCCACAACTTGCAGGAACCAATGTTTCTCTTTGCACAACCTGATGGTTGAGCAAGTCAGACAGTTCGAGAGCAGAATCCATGATATTACGATATAGACTTTGTCATTCATTTCCTACCTAATAGGAGTGAGAAGATCCACCTGACATCATGTTTGAGGTGATGCCGCAGAATCTGTTGCAGAATTTCTATTGAAATTTTAAAGTCTGACAATCACAAGCCTGGTTTATAATAAAATCAGGCAAAGTCACCTTAAGAATAAAAAAGAGAGAAAGAGACAGAGAACTTTTCTACTTTTTTTTTTTTTTCAAATAAATGGGCAAATAAGCTTAAAGAGGAACAAGACGTGGGTGCAAGAAATGTATCTTCTAAAATACTGGAATTCTGTATGGTTGATTGGAGGGATCCTAACAAGGCACAGTGAGAATTTTACTTGTGAATTAGGAAACTCAGATTCATATTTTAATCATCTGAGAAAATATTTTGCTGAAAGAAGAGATGAGAGATCTATGAGCCATTTCTTATCTTACTTCACTGACTTACTTTATTCAGTCTTAACTGAGAAGATTGAAAGCAATTCTGTTTGACATATGATGCTCATTAACTGACAATTATTTTAGGATTCTTCCTACATCACCCTATTTTCTTTTCCATATTCTACCAATATATTTGAGAAATGTTTACCTACATGTTTTTTCGTAGATTTTTTCTTTTTTGGCTATGCCTTCCTATTCATAAATATCTAAATAATTAAAGAAAAAGATCTCACCATTAGCCTTGAAAAATGTGTCACTTCCTTTCGTGTATGTTACGTATAGAGCAGTTCTTATAACCGGAAAATATTTTTTAGCCTCACCTTTTGGCAGAATCTCTGTATGCACATCAAGTAAGGCTGGTACAACCCCAGATAACAAGCACTCAAGCTCCTTCTGGTTCTATTTTAAAAGAGATTGTTTTGACAGCTCTAATTGTGGCATGCAGAAATGCCAGTCAGGTAGCTGAACTTGTGGTTCAAAGACTATCCTTCAGGACTGCATTTATTAAATATTAAACGTGAGCATTAAGAATATCATACATTTTACATAGAATATTTTGGTTCCAACATGATTTCCTCACTGAAATCATTGGTCAACCCGATCCCTTGCTACTATCTTACCTGAATTATGCACTAGGCAAGGCTTTTTCCTGTAGCAATCAGCAAGTTATCTGGAACAACCTCCCTACAGGAAGGCCCTGTCAACATTTATTACAGTCCCTTTTCTGAATTACACTCCGATGATAATAAAGCAAAGTAGGTTAAGAAAGGAAAATTAATTTTCTTTATAAGAAACATCTAATGAAGCTTTTATTCACTTCTGACAGAGATGCACACCACACGTTGAGAGCAACATCCTGGGCTCAGGAGGAAAAATCAGCATCTTATTCTCCAAACAGGAAGTGGATGTGACATGGTTTCTAAAGTGGTAAATTAAAGAATTAATGACTAGATCACAAGGACTGAAACAAATATTTTAATCAAACAAGATATGTAAAATATATACTGTTGTTGTGTCCTTCCTTATAGAGATCCAGAAAGTATTAAGGAATTTACTAAGAACCACTGATGCCTGCCACTGTGATTAAAAGTATTTCTTTTTCTGGTAGACATTTATAACTATAAAAAGAGAACTAAGTGGATAGTCAGTTGTACAAGTTGGCTTCTTTTAAGAACAAACCTTTTTTTTTTTTTTTTTTAGGTAAAAGCATTTATATCCTATAAATGTCCTATCACCATCAAACTTTTCCATCTAAAATCCAAAACACTGGGGTGCCTGGGTGGCTCAGTGGGTTAAGACTCTGCCTTCAGCTCAGGTAATATCGATCCCCGCATCAGGCTTTCTGCTCAGCAAGGAGCCTGCTTCCTCCTCTCTCTCTCCCTTTGCCTGCATCTCTGCCTACTTGTGATCTCTGTCTGTCAAATAAATAAATAAAATCTTTAAAAAAGTAGAATAAAATCCAAAACACTGGGAAATTCAAATAGCTACATTTTTAAATGTATATCAATGTCCTTGAGACATTGCCGGACACCTAGTCGGTGTTAAATATATACTTGCTGAGTGAATGATAAATAAGGTGAATTAGAAAATGAAAAAAGTCAAGGTCTACATGGTATATATTTTCCCATCCTTTTAATTTTAACCTTGTCTTTATATTAATCATGTCCAAGGCTTCTTACAAAATGCATACAGTTGGGTCTTGCTTCACTAGTGATCACTAATCATTAGGGAACACAAATCAAAACCACTATGAGATACTGACAACACACTTGTTAGAATGGCTATCATCAAGACGACAATAGAGAACAAATACAATTGAGGATGGTGAGAAGTTAACCCTTCTACACTGCAGGTAGGAATATAAAATGTTGCGGCCATTATGGAAAACAGCATGGCAGCTCCTCAGAAACCTAAAAACTGAACCACTACATGACCCAGCAATCCCACTCCTGTGTATATATCCAAAGGAATTGAAATTGGAATGTCAAAGCGATAGCTGCATGTTATTGTAGCATTATTCACAGCAGCCAAGATACGGAAACAACCAAAATGTTCTTCAATGGATGAATAGACAAAGAAAATGTGGTGTGTGTGAGTACGTATATGGATACATATGCACAATGAAATATTATTTAGACATAAAAAATGAAATCCTTCCATTTGCAACAACATGAATGAGTCTGGGGGCCTTATGCTACATGAAATAAGCCAGTAAAAGAAAGACCAGGGAAGGGAGAGGGGCTGAAGGCTACATCAATAACCAAAAGCCACTGAATTAATCGATCACACCTGTGTAACGAAGCCTGCATAAAAATCCAAAAGGACAGGATTGGGAGAGCTTCCAAGGTTGGAGATATGGGGAGAGTATGAAAGCTTAGAGACCTTTCCCACATACCCTGCCCTATGCATCTCCTCTATCTACCTGTTTCTGAGTTATATTCTTTTATGATAAACTGGTGATCTAGTAAGTAAATTATTTCCCTGAGTTCTGTGAGATGCTCTAGGAAATTAATCAAACCTAAGGAGAAGGTCGTAGGAAATTCCAATCTACAGCTGGTTGGTTGAGATTGGTGTCTGAAGTGGGAGTTGGGGAGGGGAGGTCCTAGAGGACCAAGACCTTAGTCTGTGGGATCAGAGGCTAGCTAACTCCAGGTACTATCAGAACTGAGTTAAATTTATGGAACTAGGTCAGTGCCACAGAGAATTAAGTTAACTGCTTGGTGGTTTGGAAGTTTGGAAAACACACACACACACACACACACACACACACTATGAAAAAATCTTTCAACTGTAGCTTTTAAAATTCACTTTCAGTCATCAACAGGGTGACTACGTATTAGTTTGCACACTACTTTATCTCTTCATGATATCCCAGTATCCCACCCAAGAGATGGAATAATCCTCATTTATATAATAAATGAGACAATCAACCTAATTATCAGTAGCCTCTGCTATCCTTTGAATGTTTCTCTCACCATAACTACACCTTGCTGTCCCCTTGGGACACCACTTCACCTGCAACCCCTATGAAGTGGAGGCTGCTTTTCCCATCACTTTCCTCATTTCCTCTTTGAAGGTCACTGTCACTTTCCATCCAACTCTCTTGTTCCCGCCTTCATCAAAAACCAGTACCCATCTGCAATTATCAGACCTTATTACCCCTTACACTCTTTGTTTGTTTTTTAAAATATTTTATTTATCTATTTGAGAGAAAGAGAGAGTGAGCACTCACAAGTCTGGGGTGGTGGTGCTGGGGAATGGCAGAGGGAGAGGGAGAAGCAGACGTCCCCCGCTGAGCAGGGAGCCCAATGCAGGGCTCGATCCTGGAATTGAGACCCTAGGATCATGACCTGAGCCAGAGGCAGTTGCTTAACGGATTGAGCCACCCAGGTGCCCCACCTTACCCTTCTTGTTGACATTACTATTAACCTCCACTCACTTCCCTTCACTCATTGATGAATTTAGCACCTACATTCCACCACTAGTCATCATTGGAGACTTACATATCCCAAAACTTTTCCATCCAATTCTATAGCCTCTTGATTCTTTAAGACCTCCAATCAATGACCATACCAATTTTCAAGTATCCATGGTCCAGATGTCCTTCTCCCCACCTTATCCAGCCTAGATTCTATGGTCTAGCATTATAGTCCATTGGCTTATCCTCTCTCCTTCCCTTGAGCTCATCTAATAACACCCCAATTCAATGCAGTGCTCACTCTAAGATTATGCACCACAGCAGAATGTGGCGTGTGCATACACAAACACAAATCACAGAACCATGCTGACCATATAAGCTTCAAATTCATACTCCTGTAACTGAAAGGGGCACACCACAATGCCAAACAACCCTACTCCCTCCCCTGGTAAGTCCACTCTCTAGATAAGTATTTCACGTCTTCTCCCTCCATACACAGGTCTATGTCAGTATCTCCCTTCGTGCTCAGTTGATAACTTTGCCACCTTCTTCAGGGGGAATAAAATGCAATTAGATAAAAAATAGTCCCTTTTTTATTTCTTTCAAACAAGTTCACCAGTCTACCCAGATAGCTATCCTTAATACCCTGTATCTCCCCAAAAAACACTCCTCTCCTTTGAACCCACTGAACTATTATTTCTCTCAAAAATTCTTTGGGGAACCTGGCTGGCTGTCAGTAGAACATGCACTCTTGATCTCAAAGTTGTGAGGTTCAGCCCCACAACGGGTGTAGAGATTACTTTAAAAATAAATAAATAAATAAAATCTTCTTAAAAAATTCTTTCAGGGGGGAGACAAGATGGCGGGGAAGTAGGAGGAGGCGCCTTTTCAACCTGCACCCTAAAGTGAGCTGATTACCTACCAAAGAACTCCGATCACCCATGAAATCAGCCTGAGATCAGAATTATACACGTCTGGATCTCTACGGGGGCCAGAAGACGCCAGTGGGCAGGTAAAGTGGAGTGGGAACGTCGGACTGATATCGGAAGATAAACAAAAGGGGGAGGGAGCCACCAGAGGCGACCGACTGGAAAATAATACCCCAATACGAGAGTGCCCGGCATCTGGGGACCAGCATTAACTTGGAGTCTTGTTGAAAGCACTCAAAAGAGCAAAGACTCGAGCGGGGAAATTGTGGGAATCGGGGCGGATAGGGATAGGGGCTTAAGTCCCCAGACCCAGGGCAGCATCCCCTGGCGCTGAGCCGGAGAGTGCGGCGGAGAAACCTGGTCTTTGTCCCGGAGCCGCCAGTGCGCCCGAGAACGGGTGGAGTCCGGCTCCCGTGAGGGGCTGGGAGCCACACCAGACGGCAGAACGCGCACCTTACTGGAGATGCGCGCGTGCCTCAACCTCCCCTGAGAGAGGTGCACGCCCAGCCTGGTGTTCTGGGACCCACGCGGCGATAGACCCACGCGGCGATAGAGCCGATAGAGCTGGAGGCGCCGCGCCCCAAACCATCCCCTGGGAGAGGTGCGCGCAAGCCCTGAGCTCTCAGCCCCAGCCAGCGGGAAAATCTCAGTGTGCGATTGCTGCTTGGAACCTCTCTGGCGGTCTGGAGCTGCCCAGACAGCCACAGCTGCCTTGGTTTTGCGTACAAGCAGGAGATCCTGCGTCCCCAGGGACCGTGACTCAGAACCTGCTCTGCCAGCGGCCCAGCGGCTGCAGCACCTGCAGGGGAGCAGACTGAGGCTTCTCTCTGAGAGGGAGGTTGGGGTGCAGTTTTCTTTCCTCTAAACCTCCAAAAACCATCAAAAGCTGTCAAGGCGAGAGAAAAGAAGTGAACAAACATAAAAACCTCCAGAGAACAAAAACCTGAAAAAAAACGTTTTTCTCAGAGCCCACCCCCTTGAGGGGGTCGGGAGGACTTAACTCAGGGAACATCATTGACTGAAAACCCACGTGGCAGCCCCCTCCCCCAGAAAACAAATCAGGAAAAAAAAAAAAAAAGACTACAAGAGAACAACCACCACTACTTCATAGATACAACTTTTATTTTTAATTCTTTCCCACTATTCTGGTTCATTTTTTTTCTTTTTTTATATAGATAATTTTTTAACCTATTTACCATCACAGTGAGATGTCCAGTACATCAAATTCCATGATAAACTTCTAACCTGAATTTTTTGATACATACACATGTGTTTTTCTTTTGCTTTTCTATTTTCTTAATTTTTAAAAAAATTTTTAATTTAGTTTAGTCCAGTTTATTCCTTTTTTTTTATTTTCTAATATTCATATAGAGTTAAACTTCAAGGTAATCCCCTTTCTCCAAGCAATGCTACCCCTATAGGTGAACCAATTTTTAATCCCCCTTTTTCTTAGGAAAGTTGAGTCCTTTAACAAAGATATCAAGATACATCCAGGAAGAATCAAAATAACCTTCCTCGCCCACACCGAGAATCTATAACCATGCTCCCATCTTTTTCTTCTGCCAGTGTCTCTGTGTATTTATGTTTGTCCGGATAGTATATAAATCTTATACTTGGGGTTCTTCTTGACGAGGCTCCTCCCTTTTTTTTGCTTATATATATATATATTTTCTCTCGTCATATACTTTTATCAGTCTTTTTGTTTGTCTGTTTTTGTTTGTATACGTCATAAACCTTACCCTGGGGCCCATTTGGGCTGAACCTTCACTTTTATCTTCCCTTTTTTTCCTGTCTCTCTCTCTCCCTCTTTTTTCTTTTTCTTTTCTTTTTTCTCTCATTTGGGTGGGGAATCCTGAGTGCTCAGAAGCGTTCCAGGGTGCACCTTGACTGCACCACGGTCAATACATCCAGCTACATCTGTCCAGTCATCTCTCACCAAAATGACTAGGAGGAGGAATCCCCAACAGAAGAAAAATACAGAGGATGGGCCTTCTGCAACAGAGCTAACGGCTATCAACATAGACAATATGTCAGAAAGAGAATTCAGGCTAACAATTATCCAGGCAATAGCTAGGTTGGAGAAAGCCATGGATGACCAAACAGAATTGATTAGGGCAGAATTGAAAGCGACCAGAGAGGAGGTTCATAATGTTAGGGCAGAGCTGAAGGCCACCAGGGATGAGGTTCACAACGCTCTCAATGAGTTCCAATCTAATCTAAATTCTCTAAAAGCTAGGGTAACTGAGACAGAAGATAGAATTAGTGATCTGGAGGACAAACAAATAGAGAGAAAGGATCAGGAGGAAGCCTGGAACAAACAGCTTAGAAGCCACGAAAACAGAATCAGGGAAATAAATGATGCCATGAAACGTTCCAATGTCAGAATTATTGGAATCCCTGAAGGGGAGGAGAAAGAAAGAAGTCTAGAAGATATAGTGGAACAAGTTTTTCATGAAAATTTTCCCAATCTTGCGAATGGAACAAGTGTTCATGTACTAGAAGTAGAAAGGTCCCCCCCCAAGATTATAAATTCAAAAAAAAATCCAGGCACCTCATAGTAAAATTGAGGAATCATAATTGTAGATACAATCTCTTGAAAGCCGCTAGGACAAAGAAGCTCCTTACATACAGAGGAAAGCCCATCAGAATAACGTCAGACCTGTCCACAGAGACCTGGCAAGCCAGAAAGGGCTGGCAAGATATATTCAGGGCACTAAATGAGAAGAACATGCAGCCAAGAATACTTTATCCAGCAAGACTGACATTCAAAATGGATGGAGAGATAAAGAGTTTCCAAGACCGGCAAGGCTTGAAAGACTATGCAACCACCAAGCCGACACTGCAGGAAATATTAAGGGGGGTTCTATAAAAGAGGAAAAATCCTAAGAATAGCATTGAACAGAAATATAGAGACAATCGACAGAAAGAAAGACTTCAAAGATAACACAATGTCAATAAAAACGTATCTCTCAATAATCACTCTCAATGTGAATGGCCTAAATGCACCCATAAAACGACACAGGGTTGCAGATTGGATAAAACGACAGGACCCATCCATATGTTGTCTACAAGAGACCCATTTTGAACCTAAAGATACACCCAGACTGAAAGTGAAGGGATGGAGAAGCATCTTTCACGCCAATGGGCCTCAAAAGAAGGCCGGGGTAGCGATTCTCATATCAGATAAATGAGATTTTAAACTAAAGACGGTAGTCAGGGATACAGAAGGACACTACATCATTCTTAAAGGGACTATCCACCAAGATGATCTAACAATTGTAAATATCTATGCCCCCAATATGGGAGCAGCCAATTACATAAGAAAACTATTAATCAAGATAAAGAGTCATATTGATATGAATACATTAATAGTAGGAGATCTTAACACGCCTCTCTCAGAAATAGACAGATCATCGAAGCAGAAAATCAATAAAGAAATAAGAGCATTGAATGATACATTGGACCAGATGGACCTCATAGATATATACAGAACATTCCACCCTAAAACAACAGAATACTCATTCTTCTCAAGTGCACATGGAACCTTCTCCAGAATAGACCACATACTGGGTCACAAATCAGGGCTCAACCGATACCAAAAGACTGAGATTATTCCCTGCATATTCTCAGATCACAATGCTTTGAAACTGGAGCTCAATCACAAGGAAAAGTTCAGAAGGAACTCAAATACCTGGAAGCTAAAGACCACCTTGCTTAAGAATGCTTGGATCAACCAGGAGATCAAAGAAGAACTTAAACAATTTATGGAAACCAATGAGAACGAAGACACTTCACTCCAAAACCTATGGGATACAGCAAAGGCGGTCCTAAGGGGGAAATTCATAGCCATCCAAGCCTCCCTCAAAAAAATTGAAAAATCCAGAATACACCAGCTGTCTCTACACCTTAAAGAACTGGAGAATCAACAACAAATCAAACCAACTCCACACGTAAGAAGGGAAATAATCAAGATTAGAGCAGAGATCAACGAGGTAGAAACCAGAGATACAGTAGAACGTATCAACGAAACTAGAAGCTGGTTTTTTGAAAGAATCAATAAGATCGATAAACCATTGGCCACACGAATCCAAAAGAAAAGAGAGAAAGCCCAAATTAATAAAATTATGAATGAAAAGGGAGAGATCACAACTAACACCAAGGAAGTAGAAACAATCATCAGAAGCTATTATCAACAGTTATATGCCAATAAGCTAAACAACCTAGATGAAATGGATGCATTCCTAGAAAACTATAAACTCCCAAAATTGAACCAGGAAGAAATTGACAACCTGAATAGACCGATATCTAGTAACGAGATTGAAGCAGTGATCAAAAACCTCCCAAAAAACAAGAGCCCAGGACCTGACGGATTCCCTGGGGAATTCTATCAAACTTTCAAAGAAGAAATAATACCTATTCTCCTGAAGCTGTTTCAAAAAATTGAAGCAGAAGGAAAACTTCCAGACTCTTTTTATGAAGCCAGCATTACCCTGATCCCCAAACCAGGCAAAGACCCTACCAAAAAGGAGAATTTCAGACTGATATCACTGATGAATATGGATGCTAAGATTCTCAACAAGATCCTAGCAAACAGGATCCAACAGCACATTAAAAAGATTATCCACCATGACCAGGTAGGATTCATCCCTGGGTTACAAGGATGGTTCAACATTCGCAAATCAATCAATGTGATAGAACAAATCAATAAGAGAAGAGAGAAGAACCACATGATCCTCTCCATTGATGCAGAAAAAGCTTTTGACAAAATCCAGCATCCGTTCCTGATTAAAACGCTTCAAAGTATAGGGATAGAGGGAACATTCCTGAACTTCATCAAATCTATCTATGAAAAACCCACAGCAAATATCATCCTCAATGGGAAAAAGCTTGCAGCCTTCCCATTGAGATCAGGAACACGACAAGGATGCCCACTCTCACCACTCTTGTTCAACATAGTATTAGAAGTCCTAGCAACAGCAATCAGACAACAAAGAGAAATAAAAGGTATCCAGATTGGCAAGGAAGAAGTCAAACTCTCTCTCTTCGCAGATGACATGATTCTTTATATGGAAAACCCGAAAGACTCCACCTCCAAACTACTAGAACTCATACAGCAATTCAGTAATGTAGCAGGATACAAAGTCAATGTCCAGAAATCAGTGGCTTTCTTATACACTAACAATGAAAATACAGAAAGGCAAATTAGAGAATCGATTCCATTTACTATAGCACCAAAAACCATAAGATACCTCGGAATAAACCTAACCAAAGAGGTTAAAGATCTGTACTCGAGGAACTACAGAACACTCCTAAAAGAAATTGAAGAAGACACAAAAAGATGGAAGACCATTCCATG
Source organism: Martes martes (assembly GCF_963455335.1). Classification (NCBI taxonomy): domain Eukaryota; kingdom Metazoa; phylum Chordata; class Mammalia; order Carnivora; family Mustelidae; genus Martes; species Martes martes. The sequence continues at coordinate 25,458,919 of NC_137892.1, forward strand.
CTCTTGGATGGGAAGAATAAACATCGTTAAAATGTCTATACTGCCCAGAGCAATCTATACTTTTAATGCCATTCCAATCAAAATTCCACCAGTATTTTTCAAAGAGCTGGAGCAAATAATACTAAAATTTGTATGGAATCAGAAGAGACCCCGAATTGCTAAGGAAATGTTGAAAAACAAAAATAAAACTGGTGGCATCACGTTACCTGATTTCAAGCTTTACTACAAAGCTGTGATCACCAAGACAGCATGGTACTGGCATAAAAACAGACACATGGACCAGTGGAACAGAGTAGAGAGCCCAGATATGGACCCTCAACTCTATGGTCAAATAATCTTTGACAAAACAGGAAAAAATATCCAGTGGAAAAAAGACAGTCTCTTCAATAAATGGTGCTGGGAAAACTGGACAGCTATATGTAGAAGAATGAAACTTGACCATTCTCTTACACCGTACACAAAGATAAACTCGAAATGGATAAAAGACCTCAACGTGAGACAGGAATCCATCAGAATCCTCGAGGAGAACATAGGGAGTAACCTCTTTGATATCAGCCACAGCAACTTCTTTCAAGATATGTCTCCAAAGGCGAAGGAAACAAAGGCAAAGATGAACTTCTGGGACTTCATCAAGATAAAAAGCTTCTGCACAGCAAAAGAAACAGTCATCAAAACAAAGAGGCAACCCACGGAATGGGAGAAGATATTTGCAAATGACAGTACAGATAAAAGGTTGATATCCAGGATCTATAAAGAACTCCTCAAACTCAACACACACAAAACAGATAATCATATTAAAAAATGGGCAGAAGATATGAACAGACACTTCTCCAAGGAAGACATACAAATGGCTACCAGACACATGAAAAAATGTTCATCATCACTAGCCATCAGGGAGATTCAAATCAAAACCACATTGAGATACCACCTTACACCAGTTAGAATGGCCAAAATTAGCAAGACAGGAAACAACGTGTGTTGGAGAGGATGTGGAGAAAGGGGAACCCTCTTACACTGTTGGTGGGAATGCAAACTGGTGTAGCCACTTTGGAGAACAGTGTGGAGATTCCTCAGGAAATTAAAAATAGATCTTCCCTATGACCCTGCAATTGCACTGCTGGGTATTTACCCCAAAGATACAGATGTAGTGAAAAGAAGGGCCATCTGTACCCCAATGTTTATAGCAGCAATGGCCACGGTCGCCAAACTGTGGAAAGAACCAAGATGCCCTTCAACGGATGAATGGATAAGGAAGATGTGGTCCATATACACTATGGAGTATTATGCCTCCATCAGAAAGGACGAATACCCAACTTTTGTAGCAACATGGACAGGACTGGAAGAGATTATGCTGAGTGAAATAAGTCAAACAGAGAAAGTCAAGTATCATATGGTTTCACTTATTGGTGGAGCATAACAAATAATATAGAGGACAAGGGTAGATGGAGAGGAGAAGGGAGTTGAGGGAAATTGGAAGGGGAGGTGAACCATGAGAGACTATGGACTCTGAAAAACAACCTGAGGGTTTTGAAGGGGCGGGGTGGGAGGGTGGGGGAACCAGGTGGTGGGTATTAGGGAGGGCACAGATTGCATGGAGCACTGGGTGTGGTGAAAAAACAATGAATACTGTTACGCTGAAAATAAATAAAAAATTAAAAAAAAAAATTCTTTCAGGAGGAGGAGTCAAAATGGCAGAGGAGTAGCAGAACAAGACGACATCAGGTCACAGGAGTTCAACTAGATAGTTATCAAACCATTGTGAACACCTACAAACCCAACAGGAGATTGAAGAGAAGAAGAGCAACAATTCTAGAAACAGAAAATCAACCACTTTCTGAAAGGTAGGACATGCAGAGAAGTGAATCAGCAGCAACAGGAAGAAAGACAGCAGGGGGAGGGGCTGGCTCCCCACAAGCAGTGGAGCAGCGGAGCACAAAATCGGAACTTTTAGAAGTCAGCTCCACTGAGGAACATGGCTCCAGAAGCTAAGCGGGTGTGGAGCCCTCGCAGGGACAGTGTGGTCTCAGGTCCCGTGGGGTCACAGAAGGATCGGGGTGTCTGAGTGTTGCAGAGCTTGCAGGTATTGGAGTGAGGAAGCCAACTACAGAGACGGAGCCAAGGAGTGAGCTCTTAGCTTGGGATTACCTTTAACTGTGATCCATGGCACAGTCGGACCACTGCTCTTTGAGCAGGGACACCAGAAGTGGCAGATCCGGGGAGACTCACCTTCCTTCTCTGGAGGCAGGAATCTGCTGGGTTTGGAGACTCCAAACAGGGCTGTGCGCCAGAGACAGAAATGCTCAGTCACAGGCCAGGTGAGCTTGGAGCACAGCCAAAAACCAGGGAGAAGGGTGGGAGCGACTGCTTTTCTCCCAGGGAGCACTGAGGAGTGGAGCCCTGAGCTCTCAGATGCTATGGGCTGGAGATTGGGAGGCCGCCATTTTCATTCTAGTCCTCCAGAGCTCTACAGAAAGCGTTCACGGAACAAAAGCTCCCAAGAGTGAACCCGAGCAGATTACTTAGCCCAGCCCCTGGCAAGGGCAGCGCAATTCCGCCTTGGGCAAACACATTTGAGAATCAATACAACAGGCCCCTCCCCAGAAAATCAGCAAGAACATCCAACTAAGACCAAGCTCACTGATCAAGAAGTACAGAATTCCAGAGGAGGGGAAAGCAAAGCATGGAATTCGTGGCTTTCTCCCCATGATTCTTTAGTCTTGCAAAGTTAGTTAATTTTTTTTAATTTTATTTTTTTCTTATTCTGATTTTTAAAAACTTTTCCTCTTTCCTCTTTTAACATTTTTTAACTAGTTTATCTTAACAATACCTTTCTTTAAAAAAATCTTTTTAAACCTTCATTATTGTAGTCATATTTTATACTTCATTGTATCTAACTTTATTTTTTGTATACATATACGGTTTTTTCTTCTAAAAAATTTTTGGGATACAATTTCTTCTAGTAGATCAAAATATACCCTAACTCTAGCACAGGGCTTTGTTCTAGTCTCCAGCCTGAGCAAATTCTCTCCACTTTCTTTTTCTTTCTTTTTCCAACCAACTTATCTTATCAATTCCATTTAAAGAATTTTTTTAATGTTCATCTTTACAGTCATATTCCATCCCTTCATCATGTTTCCCCTTATTTTTATATATATGTAATTTTTTCTTTCCTTAAAATTTTGGGAGGTAGTATATTCTAAGAGACCAAAATGCACCCAAAATCGAGTGGTTGGCTCTGTTCTATTCACCAGTCTAATATATATATATTTATTTTATTTTTTAAAATTTCATTTAAACTTCTTTTTACCCCTTTCTTCTCCTCCTGATTTGGTGTCTCTTCTGATTTGGTTAGTATACATTTTTCTGGGATCTTTGCCACCCTTTTAGTATTTTATTCTCTCGTTCATATGTTCTTATCTGGATAAAATAACAAGGCAGAAAAGCTCACCACAAAAATAAGAACAAGAGGCAGTACCAAAGGCTAGGGACCTAATCAATACAGACATTGGTAATATGTCAGAACTAGAGATCAGAATGACGATTCTCAAGGTGCTAGCTGGGCTCGAAAAAGGCATGGAAGATATTAGAGAAATGCTGTCTGAAGAAATAAAAGCCCTTTCTGAAGAAATAAAAGAACTAAAATCTAACCAAGCTGAAATCAAAAAAGCTATTAATGAGGTGCAATAAAAAATGGAGGCTCTTATTGCTAGGATAAATGAGGCAGAAGAGAGAATTAGTGATATAGAAGACCAAATGATGGAGAATAAAGAAGCCGAGCAAAAGAGAGACAAACAGGGGCACCTGGGTGGCTCAGTGGGTTAAGCCTCTGCCTTCAGCTCAGGTCATGATCTCAGTGTCCTGGGATCAAGTCCCACGCTGGGCTATCTGCTCAGCGGGTAGCCTGCTTCCCCCTCTCTCTCTGCCTGCCTCCTTGCCTACTTGTGATCTCTGTCTGTCAAATAAATAAACAAAATCTTAAAAAAAGAAAAAGAGAGAGAGACGAACAACTACTGGACCATGAGGGGAGAATTTGAGAGATAAGTTACCATAAGACAAAACAATATTAGAATAACTGGGATCCCAGAAGAAGAAGGGAGGGGCAGAAGGTATATTGGAGAGAATTATTGTAGAGAATTTCCTAATATGGGAAAGGGAACAAGCATCAAAATCCAGGAGGCACACAGAACCCCCCTCAAAATCAATAAAAATAAGTCCATATCCCGTCATCTAACAGTAAAACTTATAAGTCTTAGTGACAAAGAGAAAATCCTGAAAGCAGCCCGGGACAAGAAGTCTGTAACATACAATGGTAAAAATATTAGATTGGCAGCAGACTTATCCACAGAGACCTGGCAGTCCAGAAAGAACTGGCATGCTATATTCAGAGCACTAAACGAGAAAAACATGCAGCCAAGAATACTATATCTAGCTAGGCTATCACGAAAATAGAAGGAGAGATAAAAAGCTTCCAGGACAAACAAAAACTAAAAGAATTTGTAAACACCAAAGTAGCCCTACAGGAAATATTGAAAGGGGTCCTTTAAGCAAAGGGAGAGCCTAAAAGTAGTAGACTAGAAAGGAACAGTGACAATATACAGTAACAGTCACCTTATAGGCAATACATGTTCATACAAATTCATATTTTTTAACAGTTACCCTGAATGTAAATGGGCTAAATGCCCCAATCAAAAGACAAAGAGTATCAGAATGGATAAAAAAAAAAAAAACCCCTCATCAATGTGCTGTCTACAAGAAACTCATTTTAGACCCAAAGACACCTCCAGATTTAAAGTGAGGGGGTGGGAGCTTTGCGCAGTGGCAGTATCGTAGCCAATGAGGTTTATCCGAGGCGCGATTATTGCTAATTAAAGTGAGGGGGTGGAAAGCAATTTACCATGCTAATGGACATCAAAAGAAAGCTGGGGTGGCATTCCTTATATCAGATAAATTAGATTTTAAGCCAAAGACTATAATAAGAGATGAAGAAGAACACTATATCATATTTAAGAGGTCTGTCCAACAAGATCTAACAATTTTAAATATCTATGCCCCTAACATGGGAGCAGCCAACAATATAAACCACTTAATAACAAAATCAAAGAAACACATTGACAATAATACAATAATAGTATGGAACTTTAACACCTCCCTCACTGAAATGGACAGATCATCCAAGCAAAAGATCAACAAGGAAAGAAAGCCCTTAAATGACACACTGGACCAGGTGGACATCACAGATATATTCAGAAAATTCCCAAAGCAACAAAATACACATTCTTCACTAATGCACATGGAACATTCTCCAGAACAGATCACATCCTGGGTTACAAATCAGGTCTCAACCGGTCATTCTCTGCATATTTTCAGACCACAATGCTCTGAAACTAGAACTCAATCAGAAGAGGAATGTTGGAAAGAACCCAAACATGTGGAGGCTAAAGAGCATCCTACTAAAGAATGAATGGGTCAACAAGGAAATTAAAGAAGAATTGAAAAAATTCATGGAAACAAATGATAATAAAAGCACAACTGTACAAAATCTGTGGGACACAGCAAAGGCAATCCTGAGAGGAAAATATATAGTGATACAAGCCTTTCTCAAGAAACAAGAAAGGTCTCAAATACACAACCTAACCCTACACCTAAAGGAGCTGGAGAAAGAATAGCAAAGAAAGCCTAAACCCAGCAGGAGAAGAGAATCATAAAGATCAGAGCAGAAATCAATGAAATAGAAACCAAAAAATAACAGTAGAACAAATCAATGAAGCTAGGAGCTGGTTCTTTGAAAGAATTAATAAGATTAATAAACCCCTGGCCAGACTTACCAAAAAGAAAAGAGAAAGGACTCAAATAAATAAAGTCATTAATGAAAGAGGGGAGATCACAATCAACACCAAAGAAATACAAACAATTATAAGAACATATAATGAGCAACTATATGCCAGCAAATTTGACAATCTGGAAAAAATGGATGCATTCCTAAAGACGTATAAACTACCAAAACTGAACAGGAAGAAATAGAAAACCCGAACAGACCCTTAGCCAGTAAGGAGATTGAAGCAGTCATCAAAAATCTCCTAACAAACAAGAGCCCAGGGCCAGATGACTCTGAAGGGGAACTCTACCAAACATTTAAAGAAGAATTAATACCTATTCTCCTGAACCTCTTCCAAAAAATAAAAATGGAAGGAAAAGTTCCAAATTCATTTTATGAGGCCAGCATTACCTTCATCCCAAAACCAGACAAAGGACCCATCAAAAAAGAGAATTATAGACCCATATCCTTGATGAACACAGATGCGAAAATTCTCACCAAAATACTAGCCAATAGGATCCAACAGTACATTAAAAGTGGGATTCACCACAACCAAGTGGGATTTATTCCAGGGCTGCAAGTTTGGTTCAACATCTGCAAATCAATCAATGTGATACAATACATTAATAAAAAAAGAATAAGAACCATATGATACTCTCAATAGATGCTGAAAAGCATTTGACAAAGTACAGCATCCTTTCTTGATCAAAACTCTTGCAAGTGTAGGGATAGAGAGTACATACCTCAATATCATGAAAGCTATCTATGAAAACCCACAGCGAATATCATCCTCAATGCACAAAAACTGAGAGCTTTTCTGCTAAGGTCAGGAACACGGCAGGGATGTCCATTATCACCACTGCTATTCAACATAGTACTAGAAGTCCTAGCCTCAGCAATCAGACAACAAAAAGAAATTAAAGGCATCCAAATTGGCAAAGAAGAAGTCAAACTCTCACTCTTTGCAGGTGATATGATACTTTATGTGGAAAACCCAAAAGGCTCCACTCCAAATCTGCTAGAACTCATACAGGAATTCAGTAAAGTGTCAACATATAAAATCAATGCACAGAAATCAGTTGCATTTCTATACACCAACAAGAAGACAGAAGAAAGAGAAATTAAGGAGTCAATCCCATTTACAGTTGCACCCAAAACCATAAGATACCTAGGAATAAACCTAACCAAAGAGGCATAGAATCTGTACTCAGAAAACTATAAAGTACTCATGAAAGAAATTGAGGAAAACACTTAGAAATGGAAAAATATTCCATGCTCGTTGATTGGAAGAATAAATATTGTGAAAATGTCTATGCTACCTAAAGCAATCTACATGTTTAATGCAATCCCTCTCAGATACCATCAATTTTATTTTCAAAGAAATGGAACAAATAACCCTAAAATTTATATGGAACCAGAAAAGACCTCAAATAGCCATAGGAATGTTGAAAAAGAAAGGCAAAGTTGGTGGCATCACAATTCCAGACTTCAAGCTCTATTACAAAGCTGTCTGGCACAAAAAGAGACACATAGATCAATGGAACAGAATAGAGAGCCCAGAAATAGGCCCTCAACTCTATGGTCAACTAATCTTCGATAAAGCAGAAAAGAATGTCCAATGGAAAAAAGACAGACTCCTCAACAAATGGTGTTGGGAAAACTGGACAGCCCCATACAGAAAAATGAAACTGGACCATTTTCTTATTTTTCCTACAAAAATGGATAGACTCCAAATGGATGAAAGACCTCAGTGTGAGAAAGGAATCCATCAAAATCCTTGAGAAGATCACAGGCAGCAACCTCTTCAACCTCAGCGACAGCAACTTTTTCCTAGAAACATCGCCAAAGGCAAGGGAAATAAGGGCAAAAATGAACTACTGGGACTTCATCAAGATCAAAAGCTTTTGCACAGCAAAGTGAACAGACAACAAAACCAAAAGACAACTGACAGAATGGGAGAAGATATTTGCAAATGATATTTATCAGATACAGGGCTAGTATCCAAAATATATAAAGAACTTATCAAACTCAACACCCAAAGAACAAATAATCCAATCAAGAAATGGGCAGAAGAGTGAACAGACATTTCTTCAAAGAAGACATACAAATGGCCAACAGACACATGAAAAAGTGCTCCACATCACTTGCTACCAGGGAAATACAAATCAAAACTACAGTGAGTTACTACTTCACACCAGTCAGAATGGCTAAAATTAACAAGTCAGGAAACAACAGATGCAGGTGAGGATGCGGAGAAAGGGAACCCTGCTACACTGTTGGTGGGAATGGAGTCTGGTGCAGGCACTTGGAAACAGCATGGAGGTTCCTCAGAAAGTTTAAAATGGAGCTACCCTATGACCCAGCAATTGCACTACTGGGTATTTACCCTAAAGATACAATTGTACTGATGCAAAGGGGTATGTGCACCGGAATGTTTATAGCAGCAACGTCCACAATAACCAGACTATGGAAAGAACCTAGATGTCCATCATCATATGAATGGATAAAGAAGGTGTGGTATATATATACAATGGAATACTATGCAGCCATCAAAAGAAATGAAATCTTGCCATTTGCAACAACGTGGATGGAACTAGAGAGTATTATGCTGAACGAAACAAGTCAATCAGAGAAAGACAATTATCATATAATCTCCCTGATATGAGGAATTTGAGAGGCAAAGTGGGGAGTTTGGGGAGTAGGGAAGGAAAAAATGAAACAAGGTGGGATTAGGAGGGAGACAAACCATAAGAGACTCTTAATCTCACAAGACAAACTGAGGGTGCCTGTGGGAGGGGTAATGGAGAGGGTGGTTGGGTTATGGACATTGGGGAGGGCATGTGCTGTGGTGAGTGCTGTGAAGTATGTAAGCCTGACGATTCACAGATCTGTACCCCTGGGGCAAATAATGTATTATATGTTAATAAAAATTTTTTCAAAAAAATTCCTTCAGAGGTTAGTATAAAATATATAAAGAATTTATATGACTCAATACCAAAAAAACAAATAATCCAATTAAAAAATAGGCAGAAGATACTTCTCCAAAGACATCTAGATGACCAAAAGATACACAAAAAGATGCTCAACATCCCATATCATCAGGGAAACGCAAATCAAAACCACAATGAGTTATCACCTCACACCTGTCAGAATGGCTAAAATTAAAAACACAAGAAACAGCAAGTGTTGTTAAGGAAATGGAGAAAAAGGAACCCTCATATATTGTTGGTGGGGATGGAAACAGGTGCAGCCACTGTGGAAAACAGTATGGAAGTTCTTCAAAAAGCTAAAAATAGAACTACCTTATGATCCACTAATCACATTTTGGGTATTTAACCAAAGAACAGGAAAACACTAATTCAGAAAGATATTTGCCCCCCTACATTTACTGAAGCATTATTTACAATTGCCAAATTATGGAAGCAACCTAAGTGTCCATCAGTTGACGAATGGCTAAGGAGATGTAGTACATGTATACAATGGAATAATATTCAGCCATTAAGAGAATGAAAACTTGCCATTTGTAACAACATGGATGGATCTAGACAGTGTAATGCTAAATAAAATAAGTCAGTCAGAAAAAAAAAAAACCAGTACCCTATGATCTCACTTATATCTAGAATTTAAGAAACAAAACAAAGAAAAAAGAGACAAACCAAAAGACAGGCTCTTAACTATGCACAGAGAACAAAGAGATGGTTACCAGAGGGGAGGTGGGTGGAGGGAGGGATGAAATGGTGAAGGGGATTAAGAGTATACTTAACAGGATGAGCACTGAGTAACATACAGAACTGCTAAATCACTATACTGTACACCTGAAACTAATATAACACTGTATGTTAACTATACAGGAATTAAAACTTAAAAAAAAAAAAAAAAAAAAAGAAGAGTTATTTACATGCTGCTTCCTTCTCATCACTTAGCCCAAAACTGAAATGTCACCTTCTCCAGCAAGGCCTTTCCCAACTATGACTAAAATCTCATCACACTCTATTCTAGGACTCTCTACCACAACAGTTATTAATACCTGAAATTATCTTACTGTGGTCTGTCTCCACCTACCAGCACTTCAACTTCTCAGACATAGACTCTCTTCCACATCGCTCTAGTACTTAACATAGGGCCTGACAAAGAATAAAGGCTAAATAAAAATATCTACTAAATAAGTGGTTTATTGGACATATCACTGAGAAATACTAAGTAAACAAAGATCTATCTACTAACAGGCATAAAAGACAGAACTTACAGACACTTTTACTATATACTACTAAAACCTTTAATGGATGCCCAAGCATATTTCACTACTAACATCATCATATCCATTATTCAAAATAATGGTAGATGCATGCAGATATACTATCCAACAGACTCTGTTGTTCAACGCTAAATACTAGGAATAATTCATGTATTTCAAATTAAATATTAATGATATTTTAATAATGATATTATTGAGGATCACCAAGAAAATAAAACACAGCAATTATATTTTCAAAAACATTTCAAATAACTTTTGTTATGAATAAAAAATAGTAAAACCATTATTGAAAATAATTAAGCCATTAGTAATTTATTTCTCTTAAAATGGAAATTAAGTTTAACATTGTTAATAATTAACTGAATATTAGTTATTATAAATCACAAATGTCTAGTCCTAAGTAAAAACTATTATTACACCCCATCCCTAAAGACATTAACAAACTCTAAGCTAAAATAAGTACTAATACTTTTCAAAGTAATGAAATCCATTAGCACAAATGAAAAATCAAAAAATGACGGCATGATCCATTTTTCCTACTTTAAGTTAATGAATAAACACTTCACAAATTAAAGTAACAGTCAATTTGTTAATGTATTTTACCTTAAAGATACTCATTATTTCAAGTAATCTTTACTTTTACCTTATTCACTAAATGAATATTTTTCTTTTACAAAAGACTATATATGTCATGGGTGAAAGTATCTGTCATATAGAATTTGTCACACAGAATTCAAATTTATGAGAGTTCTGAGAATTACAAAACAAGTAAGTCTTAAAATATGCTGTTAAAACATTGCTTTCATTTCTATAACGTCAGCTATTCCAGAAATGGAAAAAAAAAGGGAAACTTACATTTTAGATCCAAAATCAAGGTTTTTCATGTACATTTAAAAATTTCTTCATTGATTTTATTAAGAAAGAAGTAATGCTAGAAGTAAAACTATTTAATAAAGCCAAAATGACTGGCAATTATAGTTATAAAATCTTATGACCATATTGTAAATTATTGCCTTTTTCATATCAACTAATGTTTCCCATAAAATTACATATAAAAATGTAATAGGAGATTTTTCACCTTGTAAATAACATATTTATAGACAGAAATGAGTAAATGCTATTAGCATGCAAAAGAATCCTGAAACAGATGTACTTTTAAAAATGTTTCAAAATTCCTAAAAAAAAAATACCACACAATCCAGAAATTCCACTTCTGGGTATTTATCTGCACAAAACAAAAACACTAAGTTGAAAAGATCATGCACCTCTATGTTCACTGCATTATTTACAATACCCAGGATATGGAAACAACCCAGGTGCCCACCAATGGACCAGTAGATAAAGAAGACATGGTATATTTATACAATGGAGTACTACTCAGTCATTAAAAAAAAGAACAAAATCTTGCCATTTGCAAGAACATAAGTGGACCTTGAAGGTAATATACTAAGTGAAATAAGCCAAACAAAGACAGACAACTATTGCATGATATCACTTATATGAGGAATCTAAAACACAAACATACAAAACAAAACAAACACAGAACAGAATGGTGGTTGCCAGAGAGGGGGAGGGGGAGAAGTAGGCAAAATAGGTGACAGGGTTCAAGAGATAGAAACGTCCAGTTATTAAATAAATAAGTCATGGGAATGTAATCTACAGCATAGTGACTACAGTCAAAAATACTGCATTGCATATCTGAATGTCACCAAGAGAGTAAATCTTAAAAGTTCTCATCACAAGAATAAAAAAAATGTATAGGGAGCCCGGGTGGCTCAGTGGGTTAAAGCCTCTGCCTTCAGCTCAGGTCATGATCCCAGGGTCCTGGGATGGAGCCCCGCATCTGGCTCTCTGCTCTGCAGGGAGCCTGCTTCCTCCCCACCGCCGCCTGCCTCTCTGCCTACTTGTGATCTCTGTCAAATAAATAAACAAAATCTTTAAAAAAAATGTATAACTTTGTATGATAACTAGGCTTATTGCCCTGATCATTTCATAGTGTCCACAAATACCTACCAAATCATTACATTGTACACCTGAAACTATTTAATGTATACATCATTTATACCTCAATTAAAATAACTAAATAAAGAATGTTTTAATTTCTTAACATATCTTTAAGTAACAAAACTAAATTACTTTCTTAATCAAAGGATATCTACTTCAGTTTTTTAAAAATTCCTATATTAAAAAGTTTTTTTAAAAAATTCATATTTGTTGATTCAAGTGAAAAAATTAAAGACTAATTAATAATAACATCTTTCTCTAGTGTGCTTTTTTTTTTAGTAGAGTAAGGGAATAAGGGAGGCAAATCATCAGCACAGAGTAAATCATAGAGCACTGCCTGATTTCCTGCACAAATTTTAAATACAAAACTATAATCTATTAAGACCACTACAGGATCTTTTATAAGAAAACTACTTATACAAGGATACACAAATAATTTGTACACATAAAAAAACTAGTAGACAGGATAAGGATAGTAGAAAAGGAGAGAGGATCATGAGAGTGAGGAGGAAAGGAGAGGAGGAGCCCAGGAAGAAGGAAGTATGAGGAAAAAGGGAGAACATGGTTATAGCTGATCACTGAACGGTATAACTGAAATTTGCCAAGGGATAGAACTTAAATGTTATCACACACACACACAAAAAAGGTTACTATGTGAGGTAGTGGATGTGTCAATTAACTACCTTGACAGGGAGAATCTTTTTACAATGCCTATGTGCATCAAATCATATTGAGCATTTCATTTGTCAATGATACCTCAATAAGGCTGAAAGAAAAAGAAAAAGGAAGGAGAATATGCTAAGCAAATCCAGTAGATAAAAATTTAGATTGAGAAAACTAAGAAGCAGTGATTCATTCTATGCTATGGGATGTAATTAAACACAAAGTTTCATTACATCTCAACCATAGTATTATTTACCTATGAGGATATCCATTCATACCTATATTTAAGGAATAAATCTACATAGTAAAAGGCTCACTACATAAAACTTGTGAGTTCACCAAGACAAATCTAGTTTTGTTTTGTTTTGCTTTGTTTTGTTTTGTTTTGTTTTTATTTAGGGCATCATCAATAACATTTACTTCTATACCAATGACAATTTTATCCAAAGGTCAACAATTTACTTCCCCCAAATTCATCAACATTCAATGGAAAGGACTGTCTACACAATCACATTTTTAAAAGAGCCAATTTAGGGTAGTAAATGGGAATATGTGATGAGCAAACTGAAGAAGTTGTGTAGAAGTGTTCTTTCATATAATTCATTAACAATGGTGGTAGCGAGGAGCTTGCTTCTTCTAAAATCTTGGGGAAAAACCCTAACTTGTAATGGTCATGGAAAGTTGGGTATGAGTCTTAAAACAGGGGAACATAATTTTTCTTAAAATAATTATCATGTTCCACATAAAAAATCTCGTAATCCAACCTAAAGAAATCTGCCAAGCACTGTGACTGGCTTCATACACTATAGTTCTCAACGCTTTATACTCACCTAGGCCAGAAACTCTAAAAATAACACCACTCATTACATGATGATTTTCAACCCAACACTTCGGGCTGATGAAATGCATGACATCTTGTGTATAAAGAAATCCTGTCCTCTAAGTTACATGGTTCAAATAACAATTCACAAAACAATCTACGCAACATCAAAGTGCAGTTGGAGGGTGCAAGTAAAGACTACTATTAGCTATAAATCCACAAAAACTGAAACTACTCCAGGCAAATCAAGCAAATATAAAGCATCTGAATTAAAAAGACAACTACAATAAAAAAAAGAAAATAACTTTAAAAAGCCAGGTAAAAATTTCATTTAAAATCATATAATTCTACCTATTTTGAGTATTTTTAGTAACTAAAACTATCAATTATAGTTCTTAAAACTGCCTAATGAGAGCAAGTGACTAAAGATGCAGTGAATATCAGAAAAGATTAAGTGAAATCACCTTGTCAAGAGGTCAGTAAAGATAAAAAATTAATAAAATAAGAGGTCAGAAAAATAACTTGGAAAACTATATATATTTTCTTTAAAAGTTTTTTATAAGTTTTGAAAAATACTAAATTTTAAGCTTTTGTAAGGGTTCAAAAATTACCCTAAAATGCTGTAGTTAATAGATAAAGGTAGTAATTATTCTTAAAAAAATCAATATAAATTAAAGTACAATTTAAAGATTTATATGGTGTCTATACAGTGATTTCTTTTTTAAAAAGGCAATAATAATGGATTTAAAAATTTGCAAAATTTTATTTTTAACCTGAAAATATTACTGTAAGATGATTTTAACTCAATTTTTAAGAAACAATTACACATTATTATTACTATTTCTTTTCTATCATACCTAGGAAGTCATTCGATAGTAGGTGTCTTAGATTATAAATGAGCTAACTTGTGTTTAAATCCAAAAATTCAGTAATACAAGATAAAAAGAAATCTAACTTTTGTTCAGTATTTTAAAATATTTTCTGATAGTTTCCCCAAACATTCATCAGCATTCTCATTATGACTAGCATTAAAGCTTTTAAGAAGAGTCTAGTCCAGGTTAACAATAAAAAAAAAAGTATGAAAACAGTCAGAAATAACCATTCATATATCACATATACAGACACATATATAACAAGCTTATTTTTATATCACAAGTTTAGTTCTTCCTTACAACTTAACACTTGATACAGCACACTCTAGAAGTCATAAATAAAGAACAAAGCAAAGTCCCTCTTCTTGCCAATATGTGACTCCAACTGCGGTAGATTTAAGTTAGATATAAACATATATCACATACATGCCTCTAATACTATATAAGATGTTAGTAAATATTTTCCCAAGAGGGTAGGGAAAATTTAATCTCTGAAATTAAAAGTTCTTGCCACCAAAAAAGATTTAAATAGCCCTAGTTAGAAAAATATGTTCCTGAAATTATAGTTGTATTATATGCTATTTCAGTTATTTCCATGTGAAAATTTCAATACAACTAATCACAGTCAATAAACCTTTTAGATGAATGTTGAAAAATCTAACCTTACCCAGAGTGATTACAAATAAAAATGCATGCTATGCCAAAATTATATGCACCTCTTTCAGAATTTGGGCTACTATCCAAAACAATCTTCAGAGTCATTGAAATCTGTATCAACATTCCAACAGCATTTTTTCATAGATAGAGAACAAACAATCTTGCAATTTGTAAGGAGCATAAAAGACCCCAAAGAGCCAAAGCAACCTTTAGAAAGAAAAACAAAGAGGGAGGCATCACGCTCCCTGATTTCAGAGTACATTGCAAAGCTACAGTTATCAAAGCAGTATGGTATTGGCATAAAACACACAAATATATCCATGAAACAGAATAGGGCTCCCAAATAAACCCACACATACATGACCAAGTGATTTATGATTTCTGACAAAGGAGCCAAGAATATACAGTGGAGAAAGGACAGTTTCTTCAACAAATGATGCTGGGAAAAGCCTCAGCCACATGCAAAAGAATGATAATGGACCACCATCTTATACCACACACAAAAACTAATTCCAAATGGACTAAAGACTTGAATACAAGAAGTGAAACCCATAAAACTAGAAAAAAAAAAAAAGGTGGTAAGTTCTTTGACATCAATCTTAGCAATGATTTTTTAAATCAAGCCCCAAAAGCACAAGTAACAGAAGTAAAAATAAACCAGTGGGACTACACCAAACTAAAAAGTTTCTGCACAACAGAGGAAACCATCAACAAAATGAAAAGGCAACCTATGGAATGGGAGAAAATATTTGCAAATCAGATATCAGATAAAGGGTTAATAACAAAAATATATAAAGAACTCATATAATTCAATAGACAAAAAACCAAAACCCACAAACAATTTGATTTAAAAATGGGGGAAAATGTACAGAGGATCTGAATAGACATTTTTCTAAAGAAGACATAGAGAGGGCCAACAGGTGCATGAGAAGACACTCGCTGTCACTCATCATCAGGGAAATACAAATCAAAACCACAAAGAGATATCATCTCACACCTGTCAGAATGCCTAGTATTAAAAAGACAAGAAATAACAAGGGCTGACATGGAAAATGTGGAGAAGGGGGAACCCTGGTGCACTGTTAGCAGGAATGTGAAGTGGTGCAGCCACTATGGGAAACAGTATGGAGGATCCTCAG
The DNA here is from genome assembly GCF_963455335.1 of Martes martes. Classification (NCBI taxonomy): domain Eukaryota; kingdom Metazoa; phylum Chordata; class Mammalia; order Carnivora; family Mustelidae; genus Martes; species Martes martes. Next base: position 25,475,144 of record NC_137892.1, read on the forward strand.
GAAGTAAAAAATAGAACTATCATATGGTCTAGTATTTCCATTTCTGGATATTTAGCCAAAGAAAACAAAAAGATTAACTTGAAAAGATACACCTCTATGTTCACTATAGCATTATTTACAACAGCCAATATATGGTAATAACCTAAACAGCCATCAAAGTATAACTGAAATGGATTATTAGTCAGCCATTAAAAAAAGACTGAAATCTTGTCATTTCTGATATCATGGATATACCCGGAAGGCATATTGCTCAGTGAAATAAGTCACAAAGAGAAAGATAAGTATCATTTGATATCATTTTTATGTGGAATCATTTAAAAAAAAACACAAAAAAACAAGCCCATAGATATAGAGTATAGACTGGCAGTTGCTGGAGGCAGAGGGTGAATGGTAGGCAAAAGGAAGAAACTACCAGTTATAAAATAGATAAGTCATGGGGATGTAAAATAAAACATGATGACTATAGTTAATAATTCTGCAAAACTGCAAATATTGCATATTGGAAAGATGCTAAGGAAGTATATCTTAAAAGTTCTCATTATAAGAAAAAAAATTTCATAAATATATAGGGATGTTGACTGGACTTACTGTGTGGTGATTATTTTGCAATGTATATAAAGACTGAATTATTATGGTGAACACCTGAAGCTAATATAATTTTATACTCCAACTGTACTCTAATACCAAAAAATTCAGGCAATTAGTAGAACACTTAAATCAAAATAGCTGAATTCAAATTAAGCCCTAAAAAATATATTTAGTTTCCTTATTCTGTTATAGTATTCTATGAAATAAATTAATTCAATCTCAACTACTTGATCATTATTTTTGTTACTTATTACAAACTATAAAGTTTATGTACAGGATTGCATATTGATGTGAGCGCCCTCTATTATAGATCTACACCTATCTATAAATTAATGAAAAGACTACTGCCCCGATCAGGTACAATAATTTCTTTCCATTTTATAAAAAAGAACTTCTAACCTCACTCAACAACTAATCACATTTCAAACAATGGATCTGAAAAAATGTTTTAGAGGCACATTTTTTAAAACAAATACACTATTAAACCTTGCTTTTTATGGAGACAGTGAATTTTTTTTTTATTTGCTTTTTTATGGTTATTTGGTTTACTTCCTTCTTCTGGGCGAGTTTAGTATGCCAATCTCATTATTCAGATAGTCAAAAACCCATGGACTTAAATTTCCTGAAATCTTAACCTGGTCTTTCTTATCAGTGGAAGACATCATAACTAGCACCATGAAACAACTGTACTAAATTTTAACACTGTTCATTAACAGTTCCATTTTCCTGAGTTTGCGTTTGTTCTTTGGCATTGGCTTAGGATATAATCCATTCTTCAGAAGGTGTTCCTTGCTGAGGCGAATTTGAGCACCGTGCTGAAGCTGGAAAGAGCATAAAGCTTGAAGAGGACGAAGCAAAGTCTGTGAAGATAAAAAAAAAAGATACTAAAATAGTGTCTGTAACAAATCACAATATTGTATCTAGCCTTTTCTTCATAAACAGGGATTATTATGTTTGTTTTTACTATCACTGGCTTTTGACTACAAAAAGTAATAGACACTCTACTAAATATGTGATGATTTCCAAATATAAATTTCTTTTAATTCATACCTTACATAGCGCTAAGGAATTCTGGTAAAAAGACACAAGCATAGGGGCACTTGGGTGGCTAAGTGGGTTAAGCCTCTGCCTTCAGCTCAGGTTATGATCTCAGGGTCCTGGGATTGAGTCCCACATCAGGCTCTCTGCTCAGCGGGGAGCCTGCTTCCTCCCCTCCCCTGCCTGTCTCTCTGCCTACTTGTGATCTCGCTCTGCCAAATAAATAAATAAAATCTTATATAAAAAAAAAAAACCATAGAGATGATAAAGTCCAAATTCAGTTTTATACATTAACATATTCAAATACCTCGAAAAACTGTTGCATTATAATAATTTAATGTGTAACAGTAAAAGAGACCTTTAGATACAAATTAATTGTTTCTTTAAGATTTTATTTATTTACTTGAGAGAAAGAGAGAGGTGAGCATGAGAGGGGTAAGAACAGAGAGAGGGGAAGAGAAGCAGACTCCCCGCTGAGCAGGGAGCCAGATCTGGGGCTTTATCCCATGACCCTGAGATCATGACCTGAGCCAAAATCAACCGACTGAGCCACCCAGGCGCCCCTTAATTCCCTTAATTCAGCTTCAATCACAGACTAATGCATGTTTCCTGCTGCCTGAGAACAATCAGATGACAGCAGCAATGGGTAAGAGGTTTACTAATTCTCTCACATTGGTCCGGGGACCACAGCAAGTTCAATACTCTGGTATTTGGTACATTTGAAAATAATTCTAACTATAAACATACCTGTCTAAATCCAAATACCGACAGGGCCAGTCATATAACATAAACATGTACAGGGGTTGGGGGGGGACCCATATGATAACAAAGAATGATGGTGGTTAAAACACAACTAGAGTATATGCCCAACCTCAAATTTTTCAAGTTCAAAAATTAAAAAAAAAAGAAAAAAGAAAAAGAATCCCACTCTGTCACATGTTTAAAACATATTTTGAGTCAGATTCTTTCCTTGGGCCTGAGATCCCTGATCTAAATCTCCCAAGTAACAATAGCAAACTTGAGTAAGCAAACTCTTTTTTAGAAATAAAAGGAACAAAGAAAAAAAACGGACAGATTTATCTACTAAAATGTCACAACATCTATGTAAAAATGTATCATCCTTCATCCACAGAGAGTGGCAGCAAAGAGCTTAACATCAGCTCTCTACTTCAATACTGAACTCAGACACTGCGACAAGTCACCAGCATTTCCCTCTCCATATTTATTTTTTTCTTATTAAAAAAAATCCAAAATGTTATTCCAGGTAGCAATGTACCCAGCTGGTAATGCTAACTGGCTACCGACACAGTCCGTGTAATGATATTGGGGGGGGGGGGGCCTGCGTGGGGCTTCCAGAGACACTCTTTAAAACGGGACAGACTCAACAGGCAGAGGCTCCTGCACTTTCCTCTTGCCTGGAAAGGGACTGTGGGGGTGGGATAACTATCATGTGACTCCTAGGCAATAAACACAAAGATTAGAGTCAAATACATCCATTCGATGATGGACAGAGAGACAGAAGTGATGCCCAGCCCTGGGCTGCTCACCTCAGCATCCCTTACACCCAGGAGAAAAAGAAGCCCGTACATACGTGGTCCAAGCACTGTAGGAGCCACTCTGTCAGAGGGAGCCACTCTGTCAGAGGCAACCCCATGTAATCCCTGACGTACACCAATGGGAAAGAAACAGACTTCCTGGAGAAACTCTGCACGCCGTTAGTGTAGAAAGCCCCTTATATATGCTATCATGATTTCCTTTAAGTTGTTCAAATAAGAGACGGAATGTGGAAATGACTATATATTTCTTTACAGAGTCAGCACAGACTGACTGGATCCTGAAACACCATCCCCAGAAAACAAACCGAAGACTATACACAGACTGAGACAACTGAAGGTTCTGTTGCTATTTATGACATTTATCAGATTCTTGATGGACAGAATCCTAATATTCCTATTGGTAAGGGCCCCCAATGTTTACCTCCTGAAAAGAAGATTCTACCTGTTTCCTGAGGTAACTAAGAGAAGGAGTTGTGGAGACAGATCTAGATTAGATCCCCACCCCATCTGTGTGGTACTCAGTAGGGCTGTTCACAAATACACCAGTCCTCCATCCTTGAAATTAGGTGCGGCCATATCACTTGCTTTGGTTAATGAAATGTGAGCATAAATACTGGTGTTACCTCTGGAAAGAAGCTTTAAAAGAATGTATGATTCACCAGCTCCCTTTACGCCTTCCTTGATGAGAGGAGAACGACATATCTAAATGGTGCCTCCACCAGCCCTAGGCCCCTAAGGGACTGTAGCAAGCACAAGCCTCCAGTGATCCCACAGCAAAGACAGTGTGACACACGCGTAGACCTCTGTGGTGTGATGCCGTTCTGATTTTGCAGTCGCATCTAGCCTTTCCTGACTGGTGTAATCATCACTAGCTATGTGTCCCCAGGTAAGTCATATAACTTCTCCTTGCCATTTTCTCCATCCGTAAAAGGAGGGAAATAATGTCAACCTTACAGGGTCTTTATTAGGTTACGCTAAGGGGATGCATCTAATGTGTTTATCACACCACGTGGCAGTAAGTGACAAGGCTTCTGTATAAACAAGCATTATACCCCAGGCAATGTGAAGCTACAGGAGAAACAGACTGATTCAGAGGAACAATGAAAATCCAAAATCCTCCACTTTCAAAATAAGTTCATTTCTAAAAGTTTATTTGGGGGGGGGGCAGGAATCAGTGTTTTATAAAACCTTTTGTCAGCTGGTATAAAGTGACAGTTCTCAAGGGGCCATGACTGACCAGCTACTGCTGTCGAGCAGGGCTAAGGCACTTAGGCCGTGCACGAAGCTTTACCCCATCTAGCTATACAGGCTCATGAGGTAAAACTTCAGAAGTAGAAAACATTTTACTATAAAAAAGATCCCTAAGCTCAAGACCTCCACGGTATGAAAAGCCCTGGTAAATATTACAGTAGCTGAGAGAAAACCACCAATTTTCAGCTCAAACTTTTTGTTAATTTATTGGCAAGAATCGGGGACAAGGAAGAACAAGGGGATTAATTCTTCTTGAGTTCCTTGTGTCACGCAATTAACATACATTATTCCACTCAATTCTCACAACAGTACTAAGAGGTAACTATTTTGGGTACATTACAGGGAAGTAAACAAGCGCAAGGGGATTATGTGAATTGCTCATGGGCAAAAAGTGATGATGGTAAGTGATGGAGGTTTCATTCAAGCCTGCTTCAAAGCTCACCCTGAGCCACTGTGAGTGTTTGAAAAGCTGCTCAGGAATAAAGGGCAAGGATGAGCCAGCAGACTAAGAATGTTCTTCTATGCGAAGTTCTTCATTTTGAGGAGCCCTACCTACCCACACAGAATAAAGCCAGCTGAAAAATTACTACTCTGCCCCATTGTCTTAACATTTCATTAGGGGGCTCCTAATAAAAGGTTACTGGGGAAACAAACGTATGTCATGGCTTTCCCCCTCAGGAAAGAGAGAAAGCACCTATATTCAGAACAGATAGTAACTGCATTTCTCAGAAGAATGAACTAATGTATTTTTTTAAAAACTGTAGCTAGATTTGAACAGGCTAGACTTGGGATTCCCCCACTGAGAAAGCTAATTTTTTGCCAGCTGTAATAATAAGCAACTTGGGATGTTCCATTATGCATTTCTTCTGCTCATGCTCTAGCCAAGAATCTTATCAGCACCTCCCAACTCACGCATCTGATTGTCAAACACCATTTTTCCTCTCCTGGCTACTGAAGTATGACTACTCCTGACGATCAAAGCACACAGAAAGAGAACTATAGGACCTCACTATTACTTTGGGATTTCGCGTGCCATTTGACCCACAGACAACAATAACAAAAGCTGAAGATAGGAGGGATCTTGTCGCCATTCTGTATCCTGAATTTTGCCTGTTGTTGGATATTATACTCAGAGCATAAGACAAGCTTCCTGCTGGAATGGTACATTAACTAATACCAGAATCATGTATCTTATGAAGCTGGGAAGGAAGGAGCAGTAGCAGCACTAGCAGTAGTAGTACAAAAACGATCAAAACCCCTAGCCCCATCGCATAACAACGACATTATTAAATCACCACCAATAACAATAAAGCTTCTGTTCAGAACTGAAGTAAAAGATCCAATTCCAATGTAGAAATAAGAGATGTAGGCCCATGGACAATTCTTTTCAGAACCCCAAAGAAGGAGAGGAAATAAAGTTCCAAATCCACAGCCAAAGAATATTACATTTTTCCCTCAAGATTGGAGCTTTTAATGGGTCCCTGGTCTGATGTCAGCTGGTTGCAGAGTTTTAAATCAACAAAAAGGAAAATACAGAGACTGTACAGAAAGCAAGTTTAAATAACAGCGTTCAGTTTCATCTTTCTTTTAAGATGCCTAAAAAGAATATATTATTTTTGCACAAGAACATATAAACGAAACAGAAAAACAAGTATAGGGGTATATAAAGAGCTTTGTTGATAGCTAGATACATGGGAACAGGTGATAAGGTTAGAGCAGAGGGAGAAAAGTCAAAAAACACTCTGGTCATTTGGGACAAGATGTACAGTCCCTCAAGAAATTTTTTTCTTCTTCAAAGAAGAGAGAACAGAGAAAGAGAAATTGCCTAGACCCAAAACAAATTCTACTTACAAAGATACACACACAAAAAAGCCTACTCATGAAAGCCTACTTCTTTCATAAGAAGAAAAGCCTCCAACTCTGACATTTCCCATGGCTTAGGGTAGGGGAGAGGGAAAAGGCAAGTCAAGGCTTGCTTCACATTCTTTAACTCTCCTTGCTCTGGACATCTTTGGTTCTTTCTCTTGGTAACCAATCCAGTTACTCTGACCTGAGCTTTTGTCCATTACTGAAATTTCCTTCACGGCTAAGGCACACTCTTGTAATAGTACCCAGAGCGTATAATGAGAGAGAGAGAGAGAAGACAAGGATGAGTACTGTGTGTATGTGTGTGTGTGTGTGTGTGTGTGTGTGTATGTGAAAGAGAAGTTATAAAACTTCATCTAGTTATGCTGATTATCCCCTGACTTTTCTTCTTGAGTTTTATTTATCAAAAATCTTCAGTGATTAAAAAACTCTAACAATTTAAGTCTTATTTTGCTGTTCTTTTTTCTTTTGCCTCAAGTGCAAAACATGTTCCAAAAGACTGAGATGTTTGTGAGCTCAATGAACATCATTCTTTACTGATGATTATTAATTACATACAAAATCATCAGGCTTTCATGGAAATTAAATAAAATGATGATTGTAGGTTATAGCCTTTTCATATTCTGCAGGCATTTTTTTCTCAAAAAATTATTTTTTCTACACCCTAAGCAAGTAGTGACTAAGATAAACAAAAAGTTGGTACAACTTCTCAAATAAAAGCACCAATGCAAAAAAAGGGGGGGATTGCTCTAAAATACTCTTTTAATTAGAAAGAAAAAAGCTGTGTACAAGAAACAGAAAATGCTAAAAGAGAAATATAAAAAATAAAAGAAAAATCTAACCAAAAACCCCTGTATTTAGTGCTGTGCTACTTAAAAGCAATTTAGCTTATTACAAATGCTGTTTGCACAGCTTAGAATGAATATTTAAATAATGCAATCTGGATGCTAAACTAACACAGAAAAACACCAGAGGGGGAAAGAAGGTTATAAATGCACACAAATTTCTATCACCAGAAACATTCAATTTGACACCTGAGCTGCAAATTTAACAAGTTATGCATTTCTAAATTTTCTAGATAAAATCTAACCAAAACTGCTTCCTTTCATAAACTATATAACCTTCCAAAGACATACCTCTTGTATGTAATTATTTTTCTCCAAAATGGAAAGAGCAGCAGCTGCACATTCCAGTGTAGAAAGGCACCTATTAGTTGGTTGTGTCCGAATTACATACTGACTAGAAATGCTAGTTTTTAACTGCACCTGAAATGAAAACAGAATAACAGGATGTAATTTTTGTTTTAAATTGAAAATTATAAAGTCTGTGTTTTAAATACTAATTTCCTTCCAAAATTGCCAGCTTAGAAGTGTTAAATGTATTGGGGCACAGTCAATGGCTCAGTCAGGTAAACGTCCAACTCTTGATTTCAGCTCAGGTCCTGCTCTCAGGATCACGAGATCAAGCCCCAGGTCCGGCTCCATGCTCAGCAGGGTGTCTGCTGGAGATTCTCTCTCTCCCTCTCCTTTTGCCCCTCCCTCCCACCCCACTCACACTTTCTCTCTCTCTCTCCCTGAAATAAATAAATAAATCTGTAAAAAAAAAAAAAGAAAGAAAGAAAGAAATATTAAATGTATCAATATCTTCCATACATAATATCCTTTGAATATTATTACTCTTAAATAGCAAAAGAGGATAGTTATACATATATATGACATTGAAAATATATGAGAATACATGCAAATTCCTACACATCAAAAGTAAAAAGACTAATAATCCTTTCCCAATGGGCACAAGCATGAAAAAACATCTCACAAAAGAAAATATAAGAAAGGCAAATAGGTACATGTAAAAGTGCTTAACATGACTGAATGCAAATTGAAATCACAATGAGATAACATTTCACACTCCATACAGAACAGTTAAAATCAAAAAGACTACCACCACCAAATGGAGAGAATATGAAGCAAAGGAAACTCATACATTGCAGCGGAAGCGAAAATAATTTAATCACTTTGGAGAACTGACAGTTGGGGTTTTTTATTTTATTTTATGATTTAGGCTTCCATTATTTCTTAATATAAATTGACAGGCGTATGTCTGTGCGCAGGCAAGTAAGCATACACACACACACACACACACACACACACACACACACATATTAGCTGAGTGAGACCTAAAAACTGACAGAGTCAGACATGAGAAAGGCAACAGAAAATCAAATGTCAACATTCTGGCCTTTTGATTCCTATTTTAATTAAATGAAACTCAAGTAATCTTACACTCATAAAACCATATTCCTAGCCCACACTCTACAGAATCACATTTCAAGATGTGTTGGTAGATGAGTATCTCAGTTTTTACTCATAAAATATGTAAGCATGTGGAATGAAGTAGTGGTGTCTAAGTGTTAACACACAGCAACTTAATAAAATCAGGTGTTCTCTCTCATTTTCTAACATCTCTGAAGTTCCATGAGTCTCTCATTTCTTTAAAGCATTAAAATTCTCTCATCCATGGAACCTTGTCCCTCAGTCCTCTTCTTCCTTTTCTTTTCTTTTCTTTTTTTTTAAAGATTTTATTTATTTATTTGTCAGAGAGAGAGAACACAAATGGGGGAGCTGCAGGGAGTGGGAGAAGCAGACTCTCTGCTGAGCAGGGAGCCCAATGCAGGACTCGACCCCAGAACCCAGGGATCATGACCCGAGCCGAGGGCAGACACTTCACCAACTAAACCCAGCTGTCTCTCTTCCTTTGTTTCCTATGCATCCCCGCCCCCATAATGAGAAACATGGTTCTTCTACTCTGAATGCATTTTATTCAAATAATTCTCTACAACTTGTATCCCTTCTATCCTAAGAAAGAGGAAGGAGGCAGGGCAAAAGGGAGAAGAAGGGGGAGAGAGGAAGGGAGAAAAGCAAAGTGGGCATCATGAAAGATTTACTGTAGAATGTATTTCATTTTGGGATAAATCCTTTAAAGCACATTTAATAATGTTTTAGAAATAATCATATTAAAATGACTCTACATTTCTATCAATGTAAAAGATGGAAAATAGATGCAGAGAGGGAAACAGATGGAGGAAATGTGTAATGATAAAAAGAAAGCCTATGATTACATAACTGTAAGCATAATTCATGATGCTGATTAACTGTAATTACTAACAGCTTTGCGATGTCATCAGGTCAACCAGAAAACAGAGTACAGCCAGCTACTGCTTTCAGCACTCAAGTCTATCCCTGGAGAAATTGGTAATAAATATCTGGTTACAACTAAAACTTTGGGAAACATGCAAAATTCAGAGTGAATTTTGTTTATTGGAAAATATCTGATTTCTGGTTTTTTTTTTTTTAAAGATTTATTTGAGAGAGAGAAAGCAGGTGGGAGGGGCAGAGGGAGAGAGAATCTTAAGCTGACTCCACACTGATCGCAGAGCCCGATGGAGGCCCAATCTCACAACACTGAGTTCCCAACATGAGCTGAAAACAAGAGTCTGAGGCTTAACCAACCATGCCACCCAGGCACCCTTGGAACAGATTTGATTTTTAAAAAAGAAGTTGGTAAAAAAATAAAATAAAATAATATTTAAAAAATAAAAAAGAAGTTTGTTATTTCAGTAAGGAATTTTACTTTCTGCTGATTAAAATCTCAGAATTTGGAATTGACCAATGTTAGAAGACTTCAGAATGTCCTTCATAATCATCTCTCCAGGATTTATCCAGTAACCAGATCTACTAAAAGCATAAATAACTAAGATCTGTCATATTATCAACATGCATATTATTAAAAGCATGTGAATGAAATCTTCTCAAAGGTTCTATTAAGCTTGTGTGCTGTATCACCTTCGTCAGTCTTGATTCAGTGAGTAAATGGGCAGGAACTAAAAGAAATCCTGTTGATCCATCTTCCTGAGAAGTCACAGGCATCATAATAAATAACTTGTCAGAAAGTGCCTTGTCTTAAAAGTTCAAGAAAACCCAAGGCAAAAATAACCATTTTAAGAACAGAAAAAATTAATATGTTACTAAAGTATGAGGCTCTATTGAAAAACCAGGATTATTACAAACCTGACAAAAGCTAATCAATTAATCTCATTCAAATCATTTCGATGCTCAGTTCCTCCTCACCTATAAAAATCACATAGATGGACCTGATGTTGTTGAAACCTATCTTTAAGCAATCAATCCTAAAATTATATATAATATATAGTATTAACTATAATTATATATCAGAACATAATTAATGTATCATATAATTGTTATAATATTGATATATAATTATTATATAGGAATGCAATTTCCAAAGAATGCTTCAGTAATTTTGATATTTTTAGAAGCCGGATCTCTTTGGATTTAAGTTGTTTGACTGCTCTTGACATAACTTCTCCTACAGGAAAAGAAAAATCAATGGTTGGCTTAGAATCCTACTGGTAAAGATTGTGAGCCTATAATACAACTCCCATTTTAGAAACAGCCAGCTCTTCCAGATCTTATTTCTAGAGTTAGCATTAGATCTTTTCCATTGATTCTCTGAACTGGCTAAAATTTGAAATCCTGGAAACTCTTTAGTTACAAGGCCTTTCTTTCTTCTTTTCCATTAAACCTTAAATGTATATTTAACATACAAGAATACTAGGTAACAGTCTAATGACGACAACCACTGTTAGATCCCTCTAAAAAGGGTGTTTTCAAATGTCTCCTTCCTAGCATATCTTTAGCTGTTTGTGTCAGAAGGGACATGTCATTAAAAACCTGGGTGACGTGGCATATACAGGGGGTTTAGCAATAGCTTTTAGGCCACAAAATAAGTAAATATCCAAGGAAAGAACATGCCATGGCTTCTCTGCATAATACAACATAAGCATTTTTAAAATAATTTTCTATAACATAAATTGGTTAGTTCTTTTGCCAAACAAAATAAATTAAGACCTCAAAATTAAAATTTTACTTTTCAATTAAACAATTTTTTTTTATTTTTAGATTTTATTTATTTGACAGAGAGAAACACAAAGAGAGAGGGAACACAAGCAGGGCAAGTGGGAGAGGGAGAAACAGGCTTCCTGCTATGCAGGGAGCCCAATGTGGGGCTCAATCCCAGGACCCTGGGATCATGACCCGAGCCAAAGGCAGCCACTCAATGACTGAGCCATCCAGGCACCCCCAAAATTAAAATTTTAATTCGTACCTCCAGGCCCCACAAATGTTATATTTTTATAATTTGTTGGTGACTACTTGTTATCTGTACTCGGGCATTTTAAGCCTAGTTTCATTACTATATAAAACTACTGTGTTTCTCAATTATTAAGAATCACAAGACTTTCTAATCACTTGATCAGTCTCCTTGTTACAGGTTTCTAGGAAAACCAATCTACTTTACAGTTGTTTCCTGAAACAACTCTAGTCTAGAAGAGGCCGAAAAAAGCTCCCTTTCAGTAGCATCCTGAAGTCTTCACCACTGGAAGACACACAAAAAACCCCTCCTTTCTTCAGCAGCCTTTCTTCTATGACCGTCCACAAGCAAGATTCATCATCCGAGCCTGCAGTGCAAGAGAACCTCTGAAAGAGAGGCACTGAATCTTTTCTCCTCGCCTCAATCTTTCAATCCCCTTCATTCCTTTCATTCCCTCAGCTTAACTCAACAGTGTGATTTAATAGTGGTAAGAGTCTAACTTTGGCATCAGACAGTTGCCAGTTCTAACACAGACTTAGCCACTTATGTTCAAACTTTCATGCACTCACTGGACAGTAAGTGCCCTTCTAGATAATACGCACGTATTGTCACTTTCCATACTCAAAGAAAGCCTATGAAGTCAGTCCTGTTATGATCTCCATTGTACTGAGCACAAAACGAAAGCACAGAGGGTGCAGTAACTAACTCAAGGTTCTAAAATCAGGCATGGTGGAGCAGACACATGAACGCATAAAGTCCTATTCAAGAGTGGAACTCCATCACCAAGCTAATAATTAAAGGTTAAGGCAAACCTCAACACATGAAACAAATAAAAACAAAGCTATTTCCTGTGGAAAGCAAGACTGAGGCAGCCCTCAAGAATTTTAGGGTTCTTCTGATCATGGTTTGAAAATACTCATATAAAAGGAAGGGTCTTCTCCTATACAAGCATGAAAGTTACTCATAAATATCAGCATCCATGCCTTACTCCAACCCCGCCACACTCTGAAGCCTGCAAAATTCTTTACTTTTTTTAAAATTTAAATTCAATTAGCTAACATATAGTACATCATTAGTTTCAGATGTAGTGTTCAATAATTCATCAGCTGCATAAAATACCCAGTGCTCATCGAATTCCAGGACTAATGCTGAAACTCAGAAAATTTGATGAAAATAAAACTGAAATGGGCATTAGCTACAGATGAAATGGTAGTATTAGTGCTATTTCCTAAACACATGATTGTTCAAGTTATTTTTTTTCTCAGTTGGCCTGAGAAACATCATTGCACAACAGAAATTCTATGGGAAAACCCATTTCCAAAACTACAAACAAAACTAAACAACACTTGTATATAGATGTGGCTTAAATTTTAGCACTTTGTTATACATCAAAATGAGAAATAAAGTTCTGTGTTGATTCTTCAAAATGCAAAAACTGTAAGGTTAAAAAATGCAAATACACAATTCATAAGCCTAAAAATTAAGTACTTAGAAACTTCAATTTTAAGCAACTCTAAATAATGATATAAAATTAAAATTCTCTAGAGTGAAATATTTAGCCAAATATCTTGATGACTGGTTTATCTTGTTAATAAAAATATTTAATCTACCACAATCTTTCACAAAACTCCCAGTTTAGTCATATCTGAAGTCACTGGAAACCGTGTGCATGTAAGTATATCCGGAAGCAAAGTACAAACACAAAGATTCATGGAACCATAGAGTTGGAAGCAATCTTTAGGTCTCCTTGTTCTTAGGCATGATTATTCTTTTAAAATTTCTGAATTCACAGAATTATCCTAAAGTTTAAAACAATACCGAAATATAATAATCTCTCATAATTAAGTAAAACAAAATTTTATTTGAAATTTTAAGCATCTTCTTTAAAAAAAAATTAGTGGGGGCATGAAAACAAAAAAATTCCTTAAGATTATTGGTGATGGGGACACCTGGGTGACTCAGTTGGTTAAGCGTCTGCCTTCAGCTCAGGTCATGATCCCAGGGTCCTGGGATGCAGCCAAGCATCAGGCTCCTTGCTCAGCAGGGAGCCTGCTTCTCCCTCAGCCTGCCACTCCTCTGGCTTGTGCTCTCTCTGACAAATAAATTGAAAAAAAATCTTTGAAAAAAAAAGATAATTGGAGATGATTTTAGAGTGATTTCAGTAAATTAACAGAATTTTATGCTATGCAACAATGCCAAGAAAGAATGTTACCATAGATTACAAGTCTTTGCATTATTTTCTGCTGTCCTGATGCCTATTTTTTCCAACTACAGTTACTAAAGACAAGTCTCTGCTGAACACATGCTATAGAAACTAACTTTTATGATATCCACTGAAACTCGAAATGACCAACTTAAATACACTTACAGATATGCATTCTTCATATCAGGTTTCTATCAGTTTATATCCTTTATCAAGAAACTTAAATTGGAAACCTACTCAGGATATGAGAAACTGACAAACTAGTCTTACCTAAACAATAATCAATTTTAGAATGCCTTGCTAGTCAAACATTTTTCACCAAAGATAAACTTCATTTAACAATTAGCAGTTCTATCCCTTTCAAAAGCCGTCATGGCTTCGTAAATGGCTATAGAAAAATGAGTCATAGGGGCGCCTGGGTGGCTCAGTGGGTTAGGCCTCTGCCTTCGGCTCAGGTCATGATCCCAGAGTTCTGGGATCGAGCGCTGCATCGGGCTCTCTGCTCAGAAGGGAGCCTGCTTCCCTTCCTCTCTCTCTGCCTGCCTCTCTGCTTACTTGTGATCTCTCTCTGTCAAATAAATAAATAAAATCTTTAAAAAAAAAAGAAAGAAAAAGAAAAAAGAAAAATAAGTCATAAATTAGCTGAGGTGTGAAATAAAGCATATATTAGACTATTACTTCATAAGTTGCTTTGTCACACAAGACTTACATTTTAAAATTTAGTGAGCGAAATGGTGCATTTTATTGATTAAAAACATTTGTTTCGTCTGTAACTTCGAATTAAAATAGTGTGTATGAATTACGGGGTGGAAGGCACAACTAAAAGCATGAGATGGGGATTTAGACACACCTAAATTTAAATCTACATAATAGCTGTATGACCTCCGACAAGTTTTTCCAACTCTCAGAGCCTAGAACTTTAACAACTTCAGGGGATGCCTGTGCTTTAAGGAGCTAGTCTCTACGAAGTGTTTAGCAACGTGCGCCCTACAGTAAGCAGTCCCTACAGGCCAAGAGGGTGAGGAGGGTGGTTTTACTGATGTGGTGGTGAGTCACAATGCCTTCTCCATAATTGAATGAACAGGCCTGAAGCTCTCCGATTTACCGCAATACAGCCAGATGAACAGCCTGGCCAAGGGTGTAGAATGAGTTATGAGTTAGGACAGAGCTGGAAGTCAACTTCTACAGGATGGAAGATGAAAAGCTAGGGAGTAGATAGAGAAAAAGTAGTCTTAGAGACAGGAGAAAGAAGAAGAAGAAAAGAGAGTATTCACTGAATGCTGGAAAAGAACAAGTCACTTTGCCACGTAAATAAAATATTCCTAGTAAGAATCCTATTAAAAAAAAAAAAACAACTTGGTTTTTACTCTTTCAACTTTGAAGTATGTGATCTGAGCATCATTAAAAGTGTCATCATCAGCAAAATAATTAGATCTTGTACCCATATCCTTAGATATTTCCTTAACATTCCCACACAATACTATATAAATAAAAGACAGACCAATAATTTATAAAGATGTTTGAAAATCATTTCTAAAAGAAAAAATGTTCATTTCTTGCATGAACTTGCAAGATTATTTTATCTGCCTAATGCTTTCTGCTATTTTCTCATCTTCCTATACCTCTTCATGTGTGTGACTTATGTGTAATGTTTAATTGACCTTATTACAGTGCAGACAGACATAAAAAAAGAGTTGGTTGGGCGCCTGGGTGGCTCAGTGGGTTAAAGCCTCTGCCTTCGGCTCAGGTCATGATCCCAGGGTCCTGGGATCAAGCCCCGCATCAGGCTCTCCGCTCAGCAGGGAGCCTGCTTCCTCCTCTCTCTCTGCCTGCCTCTCTGCGTACTTGTGATCTCTGTCTGTCAAATAAATAAATAAAATCTTTTAAAAAAAGAAAAAAAGAGTTGTTTAACAACAGGTTGCTATGTTCCTGTGAACAATACAGAGTACAGGATACCTAAATAGCAAGAAATGACGAGTTGCAGAGTATCAGAGCTTCTAAGACCTGGGTATATTTTTAACTAATTATTTAACTTTTGTGTACCACTGGACCAAATATGTAGAATTTTAAATATCTATAGAACACTGTCTCAATTACAGTCTATATTTTATGGAGTAACATGGCAAAAACCTAACTAAAAGGAGACATACACAGCGTTCACAGGATGGAAAACTAAATACTGGAGAGATGTTAATTCTCAAAATCTGACTTGCGAGTGAATGGAATCTCAGTAGAAATCTGAAGAGGTTTTTCGTAAAGTGTGATTTCGTAAAACTGATTCTGAAATTATATGTTAATGCAAGGGGGGAAAGAACCAAGATAGGCTGGAAGAACACAGTGAGGAACTTGCTCTATCAGTAAGACCGAGTGTAAAGCAACATTAATTAACAGGGTGGAGGGGGCACAGAGACATATAAAATAATGGAAAAGAACTGAAAGCCTAGACCGAGATTCTCACATAGGTGCACAGGTGATAGATGACAGAGGGGGCACCCCAGCACAGTGAGTTTTATTCTGGCATCTTCAGTGAGTGGAGCTGGGACAATAAATGTGCAATAATCCAGGCAGCCATATGGGAGAAAAAAATGAAATTAGACCCATAGCTCACACCAAACAGAAAAATCAATTACAGGTAGATTAAATACAAATGTAAAAGATGAAACTGCAAACTTTTAGAAGAACATAAGAGAATATGAGGGAGAGGTAAGAATGAATGTTGTAATACAAAAAAAACACTAACCATGAAAAAGAAGGATGGAGAAATTCAACGACATTAAAATATAAAATTCCATTTACCAAGACACAGTATAAAAAGAGAGAAAAGACAATATATTCACAATATATACAACTGCCAAATGGCTCAGATCCAGAATACATAAGAACTCCTAGAAACCAATAAGAAAAAGTCAAAAAGCTGAAAGAAAAATGGCTAAGAGATGTTATTACACAATTCAACAAAGAGAACATCTAATAGCCAATAAATATAATAAGAGTGTGTTAAACCACATTAATAAACACAAGAACTAAAACAAAATGAGAAGCTACTACACACTCATCAGATGGGCAAAAAATTTAGAACACTGACATTACCCAATGTTAGAGAGATCAACAGCCATACATTGCTGGTGGGAGCATAAACAGTTACAATCACTTTATAACAATTTGGTTCAATCTAGTAAAACTGAAATTATGCTTAAGCCATGATCCATCTAGTTCATTTCTAGGTACACACTGGGTGGGACTCTCGCATATGTGCATCATGCCCTGTGCACAAGAACATTCACAGCAGCTCTGATCATAACAGCTCCAAGCTGAAAACAACCCCAATGTCTACCAACAACAGAACACACAGTAATATATCCACATAATGGGATTTTGTACAGCAACGAAAATGAGCAAAGTACAGGTATGAACAATAACACGGATGAGTCTTAAATATATAATAGTGAAGAAAGACAATATACAAGAGAGCATACATCGTATGGTTTGGCTTCTAAACAGTTCAAAAATTAGGCAAAAAAAATTTAGGAACACATATATACATAAATACAAAACAAAGAAATAATTATAATAAAGGTCAGGATACTGTTACTTCTGGAGGTAAGAAAGAAGGTAGTGAAGGAGGTAGTGACATGTGGTAGAATGGGGGACCACGCCTTCTCGGGTGCCAACAACATTCTATTTCTTGATTTAAATGGTGGCTTTACAAGCATTAAGTATTTCTTGACTGTAAACATGTTTTATGAACATTTGAAAATAAAACATGTTATTAAAAATTCTCACAATAAGCATTAGTTCAATAAATGCTCCTCCCTTATTATTAGAAGTCTTCTTTGCTATACAAAACACTAAAATCAAACTAGAAAACAGAGAATAGCTGTTAGTAATTAGCTGTGCGACCTCGGGGAGGTTACTTACTTTTCAGGGTCTCACTTCCCTAATAAATAAAATAATTGATTTAAATCTCTCTCTTAGAATCTTTCAAGTTCTAAAATTCTTAGATTCCCTTATCTCCCATCACTTGGGTAAACACTGTGAGAGCCCAGATTAAACCTCACGTATGTTTCCATTCATCACTGAACAGGCAAAGTGGAAAAAGTTGCAGAGGCAATATCAAATAGATACACACGCAGACATATTATTATTTCACTTTTATGTAAAGACCGATAAGCAGGCAAATGGTGACCCTGAATCACTATCTTCCTGTCAGCCTAACAGAGTGCTAAGGATATAAAGACCTGCCGATTGATAAATAAGTTTTTGAAACTCAAATAGGCAATAACTATCCTGTCTGAGAGCTGAAAAAAGTGCTAGAGAAGAATACAATCTACATCTAGTGTGTGGCATTGTGGAATTTAATTTTATGAAGACTGCTGTCCATGTAAGTGTTGTCAACATCCTGAGATGTGCCATGATGCCTATACTTGTTCTGTTAATGAATTCTCTTAGACTATTTCAGAGAGCTAGTGAAATCCAAAAAGTGAACTCATATTTCTTCAATGAATCCATCCCAACACAATCTGGACACCATAAAGTACTGTGTGATAGCCATTAATGATATAGTATCAAGACAAGATGGCATAATTCTATCAACATTGTAGTTTGAAAAATACGTCCATGAGTGTTAGATACTGAGTTTGACAAATGAATTCATGTTCAGCGACACATATAAAGCTGAAGAATCCCCAACCCCAAAAAGTGGTGGAATCATGATAACCGCAAGGGAGGATGAAAAGAATAGGGGGAAAGAATAGAAATACCAAACAGGGATTTCCTTACTATTCAGTAAGAAAAGAATTCTGATTCCAAATTAAAACTGAATTTTCCCAAAGCCCATCATTCATCTTTTCAAGTGATTTAAAAGAAAATTTTATTAGATGGTTAATCAAAACAATGGCATGTTAATTCCACATGTCTTTGTGGAAAGCATTAGTTACAAAAAATGTATTGCTATGATGATATGCAATATTTAACAAATTGTGGTTTATTGTTATGTTGTTTTTCACCATCTGCTTAATGAAAGCTTCTCTTGTAGTTTAACTTACTATTATCTTATTAAGATTCCCATCACTTCCTTAATCCATATAAAGGCTGTTGTGTATATTTAATTTACTGGCAATATCTAGAACCCAACTCCATCTATAGTAATTAGTTCTTTTTCTACTAGACAAGGTCAACATTCTAAGCCAGGGACACAGACACACAAAGTCTGTGCCACTGCTAGTACGACTTCTAATTTTTAAATAACCTTCTCTCCAATGATAGGACTCACTTCCAAGTCACCATCATTTCTAGCCCGAATCTCTGCAGATGGCAATCTGGACATCTTGCTTCCACTTTAGTCTTCCTGTAAGTCATTCTCTATGTGACAGTCAAGTAAGCGATTCTTTAAAAAACAAGTGGAACACATTATTACTCGAATTAAAATCCTTAGTTGGCCACAAGTAAAATCCTTCACATGGGCTATAAATCACCCATGTCATCAACACTACCCTCTCCCACCTCTGTCACTATATACCACCCAGACCAAGTACGGAAACTTCTCTACCCTTCTCTTTGCTTGCCTAACTATACTTGTCCTTCACTTCTCAAATGCTAGAGAGGTCTTCAGGAATCTACAGTTTCAATCAAAACCCCATTTTAAAGCACTCTTCCACAGAATTTAATACTTTAATTTGCAATTATTTACTGATCCCAGTTGCTATTTGTTTACCCACAATGGATGCTCCATTAAGACATGGACTGTCTACTTGACTTACCACTGTATTTTAATGTCAAGAATTGCGCCCATTCCAGTGGCTAGTATTCAATAAATAGGGGTGAATTAAGAACACTGATCACCATCATCAGAAAAAAAACAAGATGTAGCTGTCTATTCAAACCCAGAAGTGAATGCATAGATTAAGGAGGGTTTGTGAGTTTACTAGTGAAGCAGATGTGGAAATGAGAAACAGACAATAAAGATCCATATAAAGAGATTAGGGATTTGTGTCTGATTTAAACTTATGAACCTGATGAACAACTACTTTAGCCAATTATTAACTTTTACATAGGAAAGCTGGAATTGGGAAGCAAATATTATTAATCATAGTTTATCTCTTTTGAGGGAGTTTAGTAAGTTTATAAGGCAAGGAGAGCCTACTGATGACACATAAATCCTACAAGAACTAGAAATCCAGCCAAGTGTTCTTACTGTTAAAAAAAAAAAAAAAAAAGGAATACACCTCCATTTAAGCTGAGAAATCTCCAGAAAGTGCTTAGATTTTATGAACCAAACATGAACTGTTTTAGTTATAAAATATGTAGTGCTTATCCAATCTTCTTCTTGGAATATTAAAAGGATCACTTTCTTTTATTCTATGCATTCTAATACCATTTTCTATAATGCAAAATCTAAATAATTTTAGGAATCTAAAATCTAAATCTAAATAATTTTATCCCCTTTTGGGATAAAGGAAAAATTCAACCACAGTAAACTCAGCATGTTATTGAAATCTACATCAAGAACATAAATAAATTATCTCTTCCAAACATTTTGCTTTAATTCAAAGTGACATTTTTAGAGCACTCATTTGGAGAAAAAAATTCTAAAGGGAATAAATGTCACGTAATTTTTTAATTGTACAGTCAAAGAAGAAAAATAGATGTCAGAAAAACTTCTTCTACAACTGTTGTATTTGTCTAATCACATATATATGCATGCACACTCACATATATTTATTCTACCATAAATAGCCACAGAATTTAGATTCTACTCCTTTAAAATTACAATGTCTATATTCTTTACCCTAACTTTTCAAAGTAACACATTTTCATTTGGTTATAGGTTATTTTTAAAAATTCTAAAAGTGAAAAAGCATCATGCAAACTTTTGTTGTACAACTTAAACTTTTACTCAGTGTGAGTGGCTTTTGGAATTGTTTAATAATACTACATAGGAGTGGATACTAAAGTACTCTATCTGTAACAACAGAGCATATATTAATAGTCTTTTGAGTACTCAAAAGTCATCATTAGTCCTAAATTTAGCTATACATTATACCAGTATAGAAAACACTAACCCAAATTTGCATGCATTAAAATTCTAATGAAAGATGATGATGCTTATCTGAAAGTCTGAAAAGAAAATACTGGGTCTAATGACTTTCAATAACAAGAATCTTTTGTATTTAGTCTGACATTAGAGTTTAATAGGATAGCATGTAACTCAAGCTCACCATGTTTATTAGCAACACATCAGAAAAATTTTGCGTTTGGGCTTACTTTCTATAATCATCAATGTCTTTTCTAAATATAAAAAATAACATGTTCATTATAATAGACGTATGAGATTTAGAAATGCATAATAAAAAAAGTGAAGGTACCCTGTAATTTCACTACCCAGAGACAATGGCTATTTACTATATAGTATTTATTCTTCCAACATCTTAATTTTAATATGTAATTATGAAATTTTTAATATCTGTAAGAGGAAATAATATTTGAGTTATGAAGTATAAGACTGAAATTAATATCCCTGAATCTTCTAATTAATCTTTAAGAAACGTAGTAAAACCGAAATGACTGACACTCCC
Organism: Martes martes; assembly: GCF_963455335.1. Taxonomy (NCBI): domain Eukaryota; kingdom Metazoa; phylum Chordata; class Mammalia; order Carnivora; family Mustelidae; genus Martes; species Martes martes. Next base: position 25,496,389 of record NC_137892.1, read on the forward strand.
AGGACCCTGCTCTCAGTATGCTCCACACAGTCACCGAAATACAGAGAGACAGACAGATGGAGAGAAAGATCCACACAACCATCTCACTTAAAAATGTTCACAGTAAAAGAGCAGAAGTTCTCCTAACCAACTTGACCTCCACTACTCTAAATTTTTTATCATTCTCTTATTTTAGGTATCCTAAGTAAGACATTGCTCAACTTTGCCTACTTTCAAGCTTTATAGAAAAGGTAATTTTTCTTCTCTGACTCGTCTTTTTAAGAATATTCTAATTCAGGGGTGCCTGGGTGGCTCAGTGGGTTAAAGCCTCTGCCTTCGGCTCAGGACATGATCCTAGGGTCCTGGGATCCAGCCCCAAATCGGGCTCTTGCTCAGCAGGGAGCCTGCTTCCTCCTCTCTCTCTGCCTGCCTTTCTGCCTACTTGTGATCTCTGTCTAACAAATAAATAAAATCTTCAAAAAAAAAAAAAGAATATTCTAATTCAGGGATTCATCCATATTGATTCCTACAGCTGCCATTCTCTCACTCTCCTTTCTGTCTGACAGCAACCCTGTTTGCAGATCTGTCACAATTTATGTATTCATTGAAACATAGGAGTTATTTAAAGTTATTTGCTAAAAAAAAAAAAGTTATTTGCTATTATAAAAAAATAATAAAAATCCATGTGTCCTAGTATAGAAGCTTCCCCAGGGTACACATGTAGGAGTAAAGCTGATAACAAAGTGTTGGGTTATACTTTCTGCATTAAACAATGACAAATGTGCTCCAACGTAGGTCTACCTTATACACCCTTCAGCAAAGAATATAAGTTCCATTTGCTCCATATTATCACCAACATTTGATATTATCAGATGTTTTGAAATGCCTGTCAATCTAATGGATATAAAATAGTTTTTCATTGTGAGTATTTTGTATTTCTTCTTTCTTCTACTTAGTGGATCAGTTTAAAAAGCTCCCCTATATCCTTTACCTTCACTCCAATGAGGCTGAGAACTTTATTATCCATTTTACAAATGAAGAAAAGTCGATATACGCACTTTTTTAATTAAAAGAAAGTTTTGGAAAGTCCCAACAGAAATACATGTATATAGGAGACTTAGAGATACTTAGAGTATATAGGGGAAAAAATAGAGAGAGAGAGAGAGAGAGAGAGAGAGATTTATACAGATATATCTAAAAGGAAAAAATGGCACAAGCTTGATCCAGAAATAGAACTTGAGAATTATAAGAAGGGAATAATTATGGGTAGCTGATCAAACTATTTGGGGAGCTCATGTAGGACACCACTCAGGGATTTTCAGCTACCACCAATGGTGAATGATTTGGTGACTGTGGTCAGACCCTACTAGGCAGGAGAAGGAACCAGTGGAACAAAGGTGATCATTATTAAAAATGACCTCATTCTGAACCCTACCCCACACTATTAGAGGAATCTCGATTTACTACTTGCCTCTTGCACCATGAAGACAGGCTATCTTATACCTCTTAGCATGCTCACAACCTGATATTATCTTGAAATAATAGGTTTGTGAATGTTTTTGGAAAGATATCCATGTGAAGTAGAAGGTTGGGAATTAAGCAGCTGTAATCCTAGGATCCCTAAGTATGTCTTTGTGACTCCAGCCGAGCCATAAAACTTCTCACTGTCCTTAATCTGTTGTGCCTGTTAGAGTCATAAGATCAAATGAAAATGAGTATGGCAAAGCATTCTGTGAAATGTGAAATGCTTTATAAGTGGAAAGAGTTAATATTATTAATGCTGCTAATGTTCAAAGTTGTGCATCTACGCTGAGCAATTTGTAATTTTAAAAGTCAGAAAGTTGATTAAAGCTGCAAGTAAAATAGACAAGTTTAAAAATTTTTAAGACACCTCGGGGCGCCTGGGTGGCTCAGTAGGTTAAGCCTCTGCCTTTGGCTCGGGTTGTGATCTCAGGGTCCTGGGTCGAGCCCTGCATCTGGCTCTCTGCTTGGCGGGGAGCCTGCTTTCCCCTCTCTCTCTGCCTGCCTCTCTGTCTACTTGTGATCTCTGTCAAATAAATAAATAAAAATCTTAAAAAAAAATTTTTTTAAGACACTCAACAATAGTCTCTATTCTGCCCCTAACTAGGTGAGTGACTATTCCTATTTGGTATTTAATGTGTGTAAGCTTGGTTTTTGTTTTTTTGTTTTTTTTGTTTTTTACCTAAGTATAACCTGCTATGTGTGGGCACACAAATTTGTGTACCCCTCCTTTTTTTTGAGAGGGAGAGAGAGCTGCAGGGAGTGGGTGTGCAGAGGGAAGGGCAGAGGAAGAGAGAGAATCCCAAGCAGGCTCCACTTTCAGCACGGAGCCCCACACGGGGCTCGATCTCATGGCCCTGAGATCATGACCCGAGCCAAAACCAAGAGTCAGATGCTCAACCAATCAAGCCACCCAGGTGCCCCTATGCACCCCTATTTTTATAATATTGGGTGTTCTTCCTCTAGTTTATAGGATACTTTGTATCATATATCACAAATACCATCTATCCATTGCATGCTCACTATCAACCTTTTACCTGATGGTTCCTGCTTTCCATATTGTGTTGACGGCATCTTAAACATCAAAGTCACCTAAAAGGATGAGAGGTAGTGGCTCCTGGCAGACACAGTGGGCTGGATATGTGTCTGCTCCCTCCAGAGAGAAAAGAAAATCTCACAACTGACAGAGTATTGAGTAGAGTACATAGAAGGGTCTTTCCTCCATAATAGGGAATAAGTAGTGCTAGACTGAGCACTTGAGTACTTGCTTGCTTCCTCTTCTATATCTGCCATCATCATAAGAATATGCTTGAGATGGTCCCCAGGAGGGTGAGAAGCAAATGGAGAAAAGCTTAATCACATCAGGGACCTATCTATCCATGGGCCAGTGTATGCTGACTCTAAGAGGAAGGCCAGCCATGACCAGCAGAGCTGCCCAGCATACACACAGCTCACCCTGTGAGCAACAAACTTATTTTTATATGCCACCAAGATATTTGTGGTTGTTTGTTACACAGACTTATTGTGGTAGTATATAGCTGGTACACTGTGTAAATTTTTATATGATAAAGGGGATATTTGGTTCTAAGGTAACCACAGAGCTTTACAGTATTTTAAAATGAAATCATCTGCTGCCACCTAAAATTAAAAGGTTGAACACTCTAAAAACATATACTTAAAAACGGTGAAGATAGTAAATGCTGTTATGTGTATTTTAACACTATAAACAATAGAAAGGATCTTTCCAGTATATAGTGCCAGGCATTAATTAAAGATGGCATAAAAAGTCCTCCCCAGGGCACCTGGGTGGCTCAGTGGGTTGAGCCTCTGCCTTCAGCTCAGGTCATGATCTCAGGGTCCTGGGATCAAGCCCTGCGTCGGGCTCTCTGCTCAGCGGGGAGCCTGCCTCCCCCTCTTTCTCTGCCTGCCTCTCTGCCTACTTGTGATCTCTAAATAAATAAATAAATAAATAAAAGTCCTCCCCAATCCAGGCCCTATCCTACTCTCTGGCATCTTTTCTTGCCATTTTGTTATGTGTACCTCATTTTCCAAGGACCCTGTCTGCCTATGGTTCCTTATAATGCAGGATGCTCTTTCTCTTCTCTGACACTCCATCCCCACTTTCCCCTCTTCCTAGCAGTGTCCTTCCTCCTGCCGCTCTTCCCCTGGGTAACTCCTGATGCCTTCGTTAGGTGGGTAACATCACTCCTACAAGAACATTCCATCATCATTTCCCCTGCTGGGATACACATTATTCCTCTTCTCCCAAAATACCTACTACCATTGTTCTTGGAGGACTGCATTGTAATTATATTTATGTACTTGTCTCTTCCAACTCAGCTGTGCTCTTTAAGAAAAGATAACTGGCTCTCTCCTCATCTCGTGTTTATGATGCCTAACAAAGGACCTGGTACATAAAAAATGTTGAATAAAACTTCTGCTTTATACATACATGTACAAGCAGACAAGCCAACCAGTCACAGTCCCTTCCCAGGACAGACAGGAGCTTTGCCTTATAATTTTTTCTATACTTTTTTCTCACCACTGAGGAAAGAACCCTGGAATAGGAACTCACCAACTGACACAAAAATGCCTAACACTTAAGAAAAATAGAGAAGTGGTTTCTATACTGGGATACTTAGTAACAGTTATGAAAAAAATTTATATGATAGCAGAACTCTTCAGAAGTGCTCAGAATCATAAAATACTACATGACTCCAGATATATTTTGTCTCTGTTACAGGACTTACTATAAAAAGTAAAAAAAGGCCAAGGAATCTGGACCCCTTGAAAACCACTCAGTAAATATTAAAATGTAACCCCAGCAAGAGGATTTGCTTACAAACAATTTAGCATGACAGAAAAAGAACTTAAGTAAAAGTGCTCAATTTCAAGAAAAGACAGAACTGTTTCCCACAGCAGTGCTGCATTCAATGATACACGAGAGTTTACATTTTATGTCCAAATTTTTATTTGCTTTTGACAAGGCTACTGTGCATGAACACAAAAACAGGAAAAAACTCACCTGAATTTGGATAAGAGATTGGTGAAATCACAACTCCTGTGACTTCCTGACATTTGGCTCATTTTTTAAATAAATCCTTAACAGGAAAACTGGGAGATGTTCAAAACTATAGAACAATGACGGTAAACAACTAATTAAAAACACGTATAAATGGAACAGCATCTTTCTTCATTATTCTCCTAATTCATCTGCCTTGCCCTCAGTCCTCAGCTATTATACTCCATCACTCACGAGAGGCTAGCGAAGACTAAACAAGGTGAAGTGGACAAATAAACAGGACAGATTTCTTCATCCTTAAGGTTCTCTAAAGTCTAGCAAATAATAACTCCATCTGAGAGTAATACTGTTTTCCTATTTTAGAAAAAATAATTATTATTTGGTAATATCTTTCAGACTTTTGGTTACATCTGGACTTCTAAATGTGTAAAACATGTTATGAATGAGAAAATAGTTCCATTTTTAAAATAACTACACAGAAAAACAAAACAAGTATCCATACTTCCTGGAAATCTTACAATGGATCCATGTTAAAATAGTATTTGAAATAAGAGCAACAAAAGGGGGACCCTGGGTGGCTCAGTGGTTTAAGCCTCTTTCTTCAGCTCAGGTCATGGTCTCAGGGTCCTGGGATCAAGTCCCATATTGGGCTCTCTGCTCAGCGGGGAGGCTGCTTCCCCCACCCCCCGCCTGTCTTTCTGCCTGCTTGTGATCTCTTTCTTTCTGCCAAATAAATAAATGAAATCTTTAAAAAAAAAAAAAAAAAGAGCGACAAAAGCTTTCTTATATACTTTTCTGCCAGTATTTCAGATTAACAAACCATACATCATTATTTTATACAGCATCATAATTTTAAAAATTAATGATTAGCAGCGATGTAAAATAATCTCCCTGAGGATGATGGAAAAAATGGAGCTGACCAAAGTAACTTTGGAAAATGGTATTTTAACTTGATACCATTAGGTTAAAGACAAAAAAGAACTGCACAGAAACATAGTACTCTGGTTGGTAAATGTATTTCTTATGAGGAAAAGGGTCAATAATCATGAAACTATTCTGCCTATGTACTTTTTGAACAAATAAATGAAATGCAGATAATGGGAGCCAGGCTTCTCAAGGTCAGAGAAAGAATTTATATATGAGTAAGGGGAAAAGGCAGGAATGAATCTCATGGTGCGGGATTAGAGATGGAGACAGCACTATGAACTCATCTGCTTTAATACATATGCAGACAGCTACATACATATGCAGACAGCTACATACAGACATAATGAGAGAAGTGCATAGTATACACAGATATCTTTTCTGGGGCTGTTAACTGAGAGGGCCCAGAAAACCGACACCCCAGTAGCAGCAAGCATACCTACAGACCATGACATGGTTCCTTAATACAATTTATCAACAGCAAGAGCCAGAGATCCTAGGAGAAAGGGCTGAGCTAGAGAAATTTTAGGACTGAGGACTGGGGAAGGAAAATACCTTCTAGTGTCAGAAAGGAAGGAAGTGCCTAAGAAAAGACAGAGAGGGAAAAAAAGAGGGAATGAGCCATGTCAAAGGACATAGGAACTAAAAAGAAAGAACTCATAATGGCCAAAGCTGAAACACTGCGCAACAAAACAAATAAGGATAGAAATGGATTTTAACCCAAAGAATAAAACAAATATCCATGAGTCAATACTAATATAAATAAATGACTAAACAAACATAACAACAAAATGAGAGAGAAGGGAAGACTTGTAGATACTGTCCTACAGAAAATACCAAGTAATGTATTTAAATATTCTTTCCAGGAGGCAGAGCTTAATTTCCCTTCCCTTGAACCTAAACTGCACTCAGTGATTCACTTCCAATGAGCAGGCAACAGAAATGGAAAAAGAGGGGCACCTGGGTGGCTCAGCCCTTAAGCATCTGCCTTTGGCTCAGGTCATGATCCCAGCATCATGGAATCATGTCCCACATCGGGATCCCTGCTCAGTGGAGAACCTGCTTCTCCCTCTCCCACTCCGCCTGCTTGTGTTTGCCTCTCTCACTGTCTCTCCCTCTGTCAAATAAATAAATAAAATTAAAAAAAAAAAAAAAGAAATGGAAAAAGAGTGACTTGACAGGTGAGAAAGATGGCAGACACCACCATAAATAAGCAAGTGATCTAGGTTAACACCATCACTGACAAGTATGCTCTGATATAAAACAGAAAGGTACTCCACCTTTGTTTTGGTATCAAAATCCATAATGATGGTGTAACTCTGAGAATACATCAGATAACCCCAAACGGAGCATGCTTGACCAGGACTCCTCAAAAGAGTCAATGTCATGAAAGCAAAAAATACCAATTAATCGAATAACTTGTGACCATGAAAGCCAGTGGCTACAAAAGTGTCAAAGACTGAAACGTGGCGTGCTAGGCTGGATCCTGGAATGGAAAAAGGGCATGGGGGGAGAAGTTGGTGATATGTGAACAAAGTCTGTACTGTAGTTAATAATACTGTAGCAGTATTATTTCATTAGTTTTGACAAATGTACCAGGTTATGTAAGACATTAAAGTTAGGGAAAGCTGGCTGAAGGGTATATAGGAATTCTCCACAATTTCTTTGTAAATTTTCTGTAAATTGTTGCCAAAAAGAGGTTTAAAAAAGGACGACATAAAAATCAGTGAAAGAAGTAAGACTAAAAAAAGCCGCAGAATTTTTTTTAACTGTCATTACATATGCTGTCATGTTACAAAACTTTAAAAATTCAGAAGGAAAATGAACTACTTCAATGTCAAAAACTAAATCTATCTACTGGCACTATTCTCTGAAGCTGAAGATTGTTTACCTTGTACTGGCTTTCTTTTAATGTTAACTTTGTATTTATTTTGACAATGCTTCCTGAGATACTCTGTGTGTAAAGCAAATGCACAGATGCTCGCTTTCATATGGTCTCCCTCACCCACCTCCATTCTTACATAAACGGCGTTACACTAGATACACTGTTCTTTAATTTGTTTGGGGGGGCTTTTTTCCTACTTACAATATAGCTTAGGGATAATTCTACAGCCTATAATAACTATTAACTGTATAAGATGATGAAGCACATCTTCAAAATGAATTGTGCTATAAAAATAGGCAAAAAGGCAGAGGGTTGATGAAGAATTTCTTTATGCAAAAAAAATTAATTATACATTTAGCAAAAACACAAAGAGCTCTGTAAATATTAGTTTAAAATATTAACAGTAGGGGTGCCTGGGTGGCTCAGTCAATTAAGCATCTGTCTCTTGATCTCTCTCAGGGTTTCAAGACAGACCTCAGCTTCAGGCTCTGCACTGAGCAAGGAACCTGCTTAGGATTTTCTCTCTGCCCCTCCCCCTGTCCCTCCCCCTCCCCCCCTTGCCTGCACACACTCCTTCTCTTAAAAAGAAAATTAATACTAAAACAAAAACACTCAAATCTAACATGATGTTTCAGCTACTTTTTCAACATTATTAAAAGGGGGGGTCCTTAAATCTTTCAAGTCAGGAGGAAAACATCACCAGTTAGAGGAAAAAAATATTACCATGAACCATAAAAAGAAAGTAGGTAAATTTACAAAGAAAGTAGGTAAATAGTTTTGGATTAATAAAATACAGACTTGCTTACTGCCAAGGATCAGAATTTACAAGTATTTGAATCTTCAAAGACAGACATATACAGATTTTTCTCCACACTTAGGTCACAAATTACATGCTCTGAGCATATTCAAAATTAACAGTTTTTTCCAGTTTAGTTAAAAATCAAAGACACTGGCTTATAAAAAATACTTTTGCAAATGTGTATAGATGTGTAGAGGTGTGTGTGTGTGTATGCACTTTGGAAATATAGTAAATGAAATATAGTAAAGAGAACTTGGGAAAACACAAATACATTTCAGTTCTTTGGCTAAATTAAAAATTTTATACTAGCATGATTAAAAGTGGGAAAAATACTTGACTGAATCTGTCCATGTTTAGCCTTTGAATATATTTTAAATATGTTAAGATATATTAAACATATAAAAATATATTAAAATATATTTTAATTATAAAGTTCTATTCAGAAGATGGTAAGAAAATGCAAAATGATTTTCACTTTGTATGGTACAGAACCTATTCCATGGAAAGGGACATAGCGATGTTTTTACATTCACGACTTTGTAAAGATTGCATTTGAGGACTATAATTCCATGTACAAGTTTTAACACTATCCTATCTACCAATTCCATTTGTGGATATACACCCAAAAGAACTGAAAGCAGGTTTTGAAAAACTATCTGTGTACTCATGTTCACAGCAGCATTATTCACAATAGCCAAAAGGTAGAAACAACCCGTGTCCATCAACAGATAAACAAAATGTGGTAGATAAATAATGGGATACTATTTAGCCTTATAAAGGAAGGAAAAGCAAAAACATCGATGCTACAACACAGAATATGCTATACCATGGATGAAACTTGGAGATGTTATGCTAAGTAAAATAAGCCAATCACAAAAAGTCAGATATTGTGTGATTCTACTTATATGAGGTACTTACAGTAGTCAAATTCACGGAGACAGAAGGCAGAATGGGGGTTGCCTAGGGATGAGGGAGAAGGGGAATGGGAAGCTATTGTTTAATGGGTACACAGTTTCAATTGTGCAAGAAAAAAAATTCTGGAATTTTAAAGAATCTTAGCACAATTTTTTAAAGACCAAGAAAATATCAGTTGATGAGAAATTGCTAAAATAGACATTAGCTAAAAAGCGAATGGGCTGACTGACAGAAATGAAGTCAACCCATCCCAGAACTGCTAGAGAAAACTACTGTGGATCCACAAGGACCAAACTCAATAGTAACCATAAAAAGATCAGTGAGACCTAGATTTAGGGCAATCTTCAGGATAATTCATCAATGCTGATGAGTCTAGGCTACTCCCATCCATATTAGAACCCTCCTCCATAGCCTGATCCCTAGGCAACAGAGCCATTACTGTCTACAACCTAAATCCCAAGGACTCCTCTCTTTTAAAACTAATAATGACAATAATAATGATGATAAATGATGCTCACTCTCCAAAGTAAATTAGGAAATGCAAATGCAAACACTAGGAAATTATTTTCTACAGTCAGTTTAGGTAGGATTCAATCACCATTTCAGTGGAAGTGGAAAAACAGATCCAGCAATTTATCAGCACTGCCATGCAAGGCAACTTTAGAGCTCCCATCAGATTTTAGACCACGAATACTCTTTGACCTGGACATTTCACGTCTAGTTACCTACCACAGATAAATACTCATGTACACAATGCATTAGGATGTTTACTAGAGCATTAGGATGTTTACTAGAGCTGGACACAAACTAAATATAAAGCTATAGGGAAACGATTACATAAACCACACTACATTTATTCAGTGGAATGCCATGAAGCAGGGGGTCTGGGTGTCGTTTTTGTTTATCTTATGCACTCAGATACAAACATGTCTACAGGTGGGGCCCTATATTTTACTGGTTAAAAGAAAGAATTCTAAACCTGGACTAGAGCTTAATTAACATCCAGATTGTTAATCACTTTTTATAAATCTGGACAAGTTCTTTTACCTTCTTCTGCTTGTGAACAATAATCGTGTATTTCACTGATTCTTAGACACACATTTCCTCCCATATTTAATATATTTTTAAAATTAGGACATGTCTTGTAACAAACAGAATTTTAGATTCCCCGACATCAGAAACAACCTGTGTTAAAAATTAATGAGCTCAGAAACATTTATCTTAATCAAATGGTAACAGTTGGGATTCTCTTTGGAATTTTTAAAAATCTCATTAAAGAATGCGCCTGATTTTCAAATGGAATGGGTTTTTTCACTGCATTCTAGACACAACTAAATTGTTATTATTTTTCCTTACTTCCTCTTTTAAAATGTATGTCAGGTTTTTTTTTTCCATTCACATATTATTTCAATTTGCATATATCTGCTGGGATTTTAGAGATCTACAAACTCACACTACTAGCAAATAATCATGTACTACAATGCATTCAAATGGCACTACACTTCATTCAGAGTACTCATATTTTTGAAAACAAAATGCTCCAGTTAGTTAGTTCTCTGCAACATAAAAAAAGTAGTGTTCTTCATATACATGTCATGGTCTTTTCTCACATAGGCTAGTCTAAAACTGCTGGACACTAAAACAACCAACAAAAGTCACAGTTAAACTTCCATATGAACCAAAACCTTAGGCTCCCTATTTTAAGTAGGTATTTTGTTTGAGGATTTTCCTGAAAAATTAAAAACAAGAATGATTTTTAGTACTTTTATATGGCTTACAACAGCATACTGAAAATCATTTCAATCACCTTAAAGCTCACATGCCATCAGCAAAACATATTACATGCAAATGATGTGATCATATTTCCTCCTTAGTAACTGTGCAAGAGAATTAATCTCATAGTTTTAGTTTCAATGTTATATATTAGATTTTGAATGCATTCTAGTATATGTATTCTTTGGAATAATCACTTTATGTCTGCAGCAAAACATTTAACATGCAAACTACCGTTTGTTTCTCATATGTTCAAATGTACATAGAAAGAACAACTAGTTAAATATAAAATGACATGAATTTTACAAGAATATGAAACAACTGCTCTATTTGCTTTCCTTTTTACCACAGATTCCAATGACTCTAAATACCGTGATCTATTTTTTAAATCTTCATTGTTTACTTGAAAGAATGAAATCTGAGTTTCTGAAAGTTCTTATGTAAAAAATGACATGTTTTAAAAGATTATTACCAATGTGAAAATACTATTTCTCTCTAATGACTACCAGTATTAGTTGAAACTCATATTTTTCCAGAACTTCAATATTTCTTTTAGAAAATGAAGTAAAATCTAACACTACTGGTCTTAGAGGATAAGACTTCTTCAAAAGCTTTTCATGGGAAAGAGAAAAATAAACAGATGACAAAAATGACACTTGAAGATGCTGGTGCTGAGTTTGACAAATATTTGTAGTTTTGTACCTAATGAGTAGAAGAGCGCAAATAGTATAGTTCAAGATTAGGTATCAGATTTTTGTAATTTATAAGGGTTCTTTTTCTGTAGATACACCTTTGCAGTTACCCAATAAGAAAGGAACAGGCAAAGAGAAACACAAAAACTGATAAACATGCTCCATTTCTGTTTTGCCAGATCTAGAATATTGTCAATAAAATTTTTCCAGAAGTTCTAAAATTTTAGAGAAATGTACACCTGAAACTGCATTAATAGAATTGCATATTTATATACATATCTGACATGAAGTTCCTTTTGCATACATTTTAAAAACTCACCCACAGAACCAGAAAAATATTAGTTTCTTCATTCCTTTTGGCTATTTCAAGAAATAATATAAAATAGGTATGCTGTTGTCCTTAAGAGGAGGTCTACAAATATTAATTATGTGTCATACTATTACTCTCCTACCCTTCTTCGGAAATCAATGTCTAGGAACATCAATAACACTAGAAAACAGTTCCTTCTTACATGAGCTCAGTGTAATTAAAGTAGAACTAAATTATTTGCATACTCATACAAAAACATCAAATACATATTTAAATTTATTGTAGTGTAAGGCACTCTGTTACTTTATCTAAAAGGGCACTCTATTACTTTAGCTAAATGAAAAGAGCTTGGTTCTTAAAATATCTCACCACTCATCTCTAAGCAATTGAAAGTTTTATAAAATCATGCGGGTAGGTTCTTCGTTTCAGAAAAATTTATTTCTTCAAATATCCTCTAACACTTTCTATATCATTTCTCTGGGCAGTTAAAATAGCCTTTTATTTATTTATTTCTGAGAGAGAGAGAGAGAGAGCATGCAAGTGGGGGAAAGGGCAGAGGGAGACCACAAGAGAGAGAGAGAATCTTAAGAAGGCTCCCCACCCAGTGTGCGGCCTGGAGCAGGGCGCAATCCCACAACCTTGAGATCATGACCTGAGCCGAAATCAAGAGTCAGACACTTAACCAACTAAGCCACCCAGGAGCCCCTAAAATAACCTTTTAAAAACTAAGGTTTCCCTAGTACACCAGATCCAAACAGCCACCACTACACATTCTAGTCTAGCTTCTGTTTTATTATAGACTGTGTTTATCCAGTGAAATAACTATTCAACTAAAATATCTTTGTCTATGCAGCCCTGCTCCATTATTTTTCATCCATCCTTTAACATCTACTCAGCTCCTGTACATGACAGACACCATTCTGGACACTAGGCAACAGAAGGACGTGCCCTTAAGGAGTTAACAGTTATTGGGAATACAAGGGTGGAACACCAGACAATACGCTCTTCGATTATCATGCAGGGTAGGAAAACACGGACAAATAAATGGGCAATTATGATAGCATGCACTAGGTCCCAGGGACAGGAGAACTTGTGGACCTCACAGCAGGTTGCTATGGAAATACCTGGACAAAAAGCCTCATCTTGCAGACACATGTCAAGGGAGTCAATTAGAGAAAAAAGAGCTGAAAGTAGGACCTATAGGACAAATATACATTAATTAGAGGAATGTATTGGGCATGTGGCTTCTAGACACAGGAAATGTGTAAAACTGTGAGGTGAGAAAATCAACACAGAAGTCAGGGGACCACAAAGAATCTATTATTAGTGGACACAGAGTTCAAAGGGCTAGTGGCAAGAGATGACACTGTGTATTATAAGTTCTGTATCTATCCAATATTATTTTAGCTATTTTCAGCTTACACTGAAATTACAAGACGTAAAAAGATGTATGTTTCTCTTAATTATTTCTTATTACTGTATGTGAATCTGCTGTATTAAAAATAAAAATTAAAATAAAAAGGTCAACTTAAAAAAGCTAGATAGGGGCGCCTGGGTGGCTCAGTGGGTTAAGCCTCTGCCTTCGGCTCAGGTCATGATCACAGGGTCCTGGGATCGAGCCCCGCATCGGGCTCTCTGCTCAGCCGGAAGCCTGCTTCCTCCTCTCTCTCTGCCTGCCTCTCTGCCTACTTGTGATCTCTGTCTGTCATATAAATAAATAAAATCTTAAAAAAAAAAAAAGCTAGATAAAGGATTCCAGTTATGAGGTGAATAAATCCCTGGAATAAAAGGGATCAGGGAAAAAAAGGAGTAATCATTTTTTATCTTTTTTATAAAGATTTTTATTTATTTATTTGACAGACAGAGATCACAAGTAGGCAGAGAGGCAGGCAGAGAGAGAGGGGGAAGCAGACTCCCTACTGAGCAGAGAGCCCGATGTGGGGCTTGATCCCAGGACTCTGGGATCATGACCTGAGCTGAAGACAGAGGCTTTAACCCACTGAGCCACCCAGTCGCCCCAGGAGTAATAATTTTTTAAAAGGTAATAAGAAATGTAAAAAAAAAAAAAAGCTAGATGAGGATTTTTAGAAGTAGAATAATTATTAGACTTAAATTTTTTAGCATAGTATCAGTAAGAAAATATAACCATTTCCTGATTCTAATACTTTTGTAAGGGTGAAAATTTAGGTTAAGAAGTTAATATTAATCAAAAAATACAAATTAACAATAGAAAAAATATAGTGTTTATATATTTTTAAAAAGTGGTGATCTATTCTGAATGTCCCTCCAAAAGGAAAAAGTTAGGGAAGACCAATTTGAAAATGCTGTTATTAGCAAAAATTTCTTCTGACAGGTCAGAATGGCTTCATGGTAGGGTGGGAAAAACAAGGGCTTTCAAATCCTGGATCTGCCATTTACTCAACCTCCTAGGTAGCTCTTTAACTTAAAATTGTGACAACATGTGATCTAAAAGTTTCTGTGAGAATATGAGATGCAGGCATGAACCTTAATAAAGCTGATGCATGGGCCTGTTTAAATGATTCACAGAGATTTCCTATTAATTTGACTCTTGTCCCGGGTACCTGGCACTAAGTTCAGCCATGTGCGTGGACCAGGTTTTGACTCTCCAGGAAGGATGAGGACGATCAATTAAGACTGTGTTCACATCCAAGTGTACAGATCTATACCATCACAGTACATACTGCTCAACGCTGAGACAGATGGAGCACACCCGGCCACGTGAGACGGGTCCCTGCACACACCCACAACAGTATACTGCTCTAGCCCTTTGTATATAAAAGGCTGGGCCCCAAGGGGAATGGCTGAACTTGGACACACTGTAATGTGACTCTCTTGACAGGATCATCTGCACCTGGGCACACCTGGCAAGAATTTTGAGCTCTGGGACTGTAATGCTGATCACTCTAGCAATGTGGACTTTTAACCATTTCACTTTTTTTGTTGTTGTTGTTCTTTGAGGTTAAATTGACAGAGAATAAATTACATGTATTTAAATTATACAATTTTAAAACCTTTGACATATGTATATATGTATATATACATGAAGCCATCACCACCATCAAGATTATGAACTAATAACCATGACCCTCTTAAGCCTTTGCAATCTCTTCTTGTCCCTCCCTGACTCCTGACCCCAACTGTCCCATCCAGGTTTGCAAGGGTCTCCTTTATGACAGTATACATTCAATCTTAATTTCCTAGAATGTTATATAAATGGAATCATATAGTATGTCCTTGTATTTATCTGCCTTCTTTCACTCAGAATAATTTCAGATTCATCCAGGTAGCAGTGACTACAGGTAGTTTTACTGCTTTTTACAGTGTGTGAGTTTTCCATGAGACGGATATGCCACACTTAGTTTAACCACGCACCTGTTGACAGACATCTGCGTTGCTCCTAGTTTGAGGCTGTTATTAATAAAGCTACTATAAACTTTCACATATAATTTTTATGCGGGCATTTATTTTCATTTCTCATGAGTAAATACCTAGTAGTAGAATGGCTAGATTATATATTAGATGTAGCTTTCAGTTTTTAAGAAACTGACAAACTATTTTTACAAAGTGGGTGCATCATTTTGTAGTTGGTGCCAGTAGGACTGCATGAGTCTCAGTGACTCTAAGCTTTACCAAACATGGTGCAGAACTTTAGTCATTCTAACAGGTGTATCACAGTACCTCATTTTGGTTTTATTTGCATTTTTCTAGTGACTGATGAGGTTAAGCATCTTTTCATGTGCATATTTGCCATTCAGCTATCTTTTTGGTAAAGTGTTTAAAACTTGTGCCCATTTTGTAATTGAGATGTTTGCTGTTTTTATTATTCAGTTTTAGAGGTCTTTATATATGCCAAATACAAGTTCTTTCTCAAATCTATTCTTTGCAAACATTTTCTCACTCTGTGGCTTGTCTTTTCCTTCTCTTAACAGTGACTTTCAAAGTGCAAAAGTTTCGAACTTTGATATGAGTCCAAGACCACTGGTTCTTCTGTAAATGCACTTTCAGTGAAATCTTGGACAAACCCAAAATAACAAAGAAAATTCCTCCCAGGACTCTGGCCCTTCCCTCACAGGTGCTTCCTGCAAATAACAGACCAAGAAAAATTCACTTCATATAAAGATGGGTAAACAAAAACAAAAGCAAACAAACAAAAAGAAACCAACACAGGATCTCTACAAAGCTATTGCTGAAAATTAAGGGGAAAAATGAACAGAAAGACGGATACAGAATATTGCCTAAAATACATTGCCAAATGAAAGAGGCAAGGAACACATCAGCAAGCATTTACCACATATCTAAGAAAGGGGGGATATATGTATTTAGTTGTACATCAAGAAAATAAATTTGGAAGAATACATAAGAATCCTGACATACTGGTCACTTCTGGGAAAGGGAACTGGGTAAATAGTGCATAGAAGTGAGAGGAAGACTTCTCAATGTATGCTCTTCCATATCTTTTGAATTTGCAGCCATATCAATATATTATTTTTACTAAAAATTAAATTCTAAAAAAATGGTGATATTGTCTTTTTAACAATTATTTAATTACCGTGATGCAAGAAAGTGATTAAGTCACTGCTTTTGAAGATTAACATGTATCCCTTAGAAAACACGATTTTTCAGAAAAGAATGAAGTATCTTATTCAGCTTTCTACCGAAATTCAAGATCAGAAATAGGTATCCCATTTTGTTGTTATTTAGTAATAGTGCCATGTAAAGTACAATCGATTAATTAAGAAAAAATGATTAAAATAGTCAGGTCCCAGTTATCCAAGAAAAGGAATTAAATTTCATTATGTACATATGCAATAAAATACTCTTTGGCAGGTACTCACTAAAAGCTAGGAGCTATGCTAAATGCTTTGCATCTATAATGTTAATTAAATCTCACAACCATCTACCAAATAAATGTTATCATTACTTCCAGTTTCCAGATGAGAAATCTAAGAGCAGAGAAGTAACTTGCCATGTCAGATAGCAAGGAACTTAGGGAGCCTGATATAAAGCCAGACAATGTGACATCAGGACCTGGGGTCGCACGTATTATGCCTTAGGGCCTGTCCTCCTACACATTTCATTGCACTACACACAATAAAGTTTTAAGCAGATAGTCTTGTATATATATTCTTCAGTAATTTACATTTTGTAAATTCTAAAGTTCTTAGATTTTGAATTAATTCATTTAAATTTCTACATATCTTTGAAAATTGGTAGACAGAATGCAATCCTGAGGATATAAATCAAAGCAAGTCACCAAAGTACGAAAACCTCATTTCACAAGTTTTGTGGTCTATTTACTCTCTCTAATTCAGAAGTCAAATAAATGCACAGGTAGGAAGTAGTTTTTAAAATGTGCATAGTTCATTATTAAGGAGGTAAATAAATAGAGTAAAAATACACAGAGGGCTAAATGTGAAGTTCTGCAGAATCAAATTCTTATACATTTGTGTAACAATTTGTATCAATAATGAGATTTCATTAGTAACTGCTATATGAAAGAAATTTTAAAATATGCCTTCTTTCTTCTGACTAAATTTGGCACAATTCTTCATTTGTATTCAGGATGCTTTCCAAATTTATAAAAATTTTCCTGATTCTTCAAAAAAATTTATTTTCATTATTAGGATGGCAAAGTACTAGAAGGTCAAGTATTTTTTAGCCATCTGTTCCCACTACACAATCCACACCACTTCATAAACAGAGGCGGTTTTACCCACCATGCCCTATAATTGAGGCACATAATCATACCAGCTGCCAAACTATGCCAAGCATGCCTGCTATGCAAACAACTCTTCTTTCTCTGAATTAATTATGTCCACTGGGCCAATTTAATGCAGTACTTCTCCAGCATTACCTTTGCCAACTGTGACAGCTGTTGCAAGAAAGTCTACAGTGCATATACTGCCTCTCAGCCAACTCTCAACTGTGGCTATGCAAAACATCTCTGAATAATGTACTCCTCTGAAAGAATGCAAGCAACTGCAGGCTTAAACACCACCAGTACCCTAATATGACTCACTGGAAGTTACAGTAATTAGTATACACAAACACAAATTCATTTCATGTTAGTACATACTTCCACATATGCTAGCAATCCAGTAAGATTCAATGGATCACAGTATTCATACTTAATAAAGAAAATCCATTATTTATTAATAATAAAATATATTACTAAGAGAGTAGCTGATGCAACCAGGATTATCAAGAAATTACCAGTGACTGAATTAAGACAAAACTGTCCTTAACTCAAACCTCTCTTAACTTCAAGCGTCCAGAAAACACTCACAAAACTTCCTACAAGATAACAAAATGATCTACCTCAGGGCTGTCTAATGAAAATATACTCTAACCTACATATGTAATGTTAAATTTTCTAATAGTCACATTTTAAAAAGCAAAATGAAAAAGGTAAAATTAATTTTAATAATATATTTAACCATGAAGATCCAAAATAAAATACTATTTTAACATGTAATCAGCTGGGTGATGGACATTGGGAAGGGTATGTGTTGTAATGACCACTGGGGATTATATATAAAACTGATGAATCACAGACCTGTACCCCTGAAACAAATAATATATTATCTGTTAATTAAAAATCTAAAAAAAAAAAGTAGTCACTATAAAAATTAAGAGGTTTTGTATTCTTTTCTTAAAACTACATCCAATTTGAAATTCATTGTTTATTTTATATCATCTTAATTAGGAGGATAAATTTTAATTATGAACTTTTAATTGGTATTTAGATTTTACCAAATAGAGTTTAAAAAGTAGTTCACATAACTAAGTTCCTCCAAACATACTTCAAAGTTTTCAAATAACACATCCATGTACCACATAAATACATTCCTTCAATATTTGCATCCACAATGACAAAAATGGTTCATCTTTTTTAAATCTTTGTTTTAACTCAGAAGTAAAAGCATATCAATTTAAAAAATATGACTGTCTAGTGAGTAAACTCACTAAATCTTGTATTAACTCAGTTTATTAATGTCAAATTCAAGGGCATATTGCATAAATTGAAAAAGTAACTTTAAATTTCTAATGTCAACAAAGCATTCTTCAATTTTTTCTTGTTTTTTCCTTTCCTTGAGCTTCAAATTTATCTAATTCTTATGAAATAGTATAATAATGTATAAACTTAAATTGCAATGGCATTTTTTTTTTGTTTATGATTTTGGAACATTTCACAAACATTCTGATTTGGAGTTTAGAATATAGTAACCTCTTGAGGTCACCTGGGTGGTCCAGTCAGTTAAGTGTTTTTCTTAGGCTCAGGTCATGATCCCGGGATCCTGGGATGGAGCCCCGCATGGGGTTCCCTGCTCCCTGCTCAGGGGGAGCCTGCTGCTCCCTCTCCTCCTCCCTCATACTCTATCTCTCTCTTTCAAATACATAAAATCTTTTAAAAAATATAGTAAACTCTTTATAAAATTCTTCTACCATGCAACCAACAAATGTTGGCAAATAACACAAAATGACTAAATTCAGTGTCCTTGATTTCTTTCAATAGTTCCATAAACCAGTGATAATTCATAGCATTTACACATATATACAGAATTCTTTTCTTTTTCTTTTTTTTTTTTCTTTTTTTAGAAAGAGAGAGGGAGAAAACACATGAGTGGGCGGCGGGGCAGGGAGAGTGAGAGACTCATAAGCCAGCTTCACGCTCAGTGCAGAGCCTGAAGCAGGGCTCGATCTCATGACCAGAGATCAGAACCTGAGCCAAAATCAAGGGTCACTGACTGAGCCACCCCCAGGTACCCTATACAAAATTATTTTTAACAGTTGTATCCATGACATCGTTTAGAGAGACTACTTTAAAAAACCAAGGTACAAGTGTTTTCAATATGTATAATATGATGTAATAGTGCAGTAAAGATAGACATTTCTTGCTTGAAAATTCCAAAAAATCTGAATTTTTTACTTTCCATACCTGGGGCACTGTGCACATGAAATAAGCTTTTTTCATATTTAAATTCCTGACAGATTTTAAAGATTCAAAAAATATCTATGCTCTGAGTTCAATTTTTAGATTGCAAATTGATAACATTTCTTTCTACATTTGAGCTCACCCAAAGTATTTTTTATCCAAAGTATTAATTGTGTTATGTTTTCTTTATCACAGGAAATCTAAAGCTAAATAAAAATATCTGCAATTTATCAAAATTTGGATCAACTGATCTTCGATATTATGGGGAAAGTCTTCTATCCTATGAGCAATTGTATTGAGGCTTAAATGAAAATGTTTCATTTGGGGAAAAATTCTTTTTAGTGTTTTCTTCATAATTTTCTAACAATTTCCACAATAAAAATAATGTCTTCTACTGTTTCACCATCAAAAAATGACTTCCATGTGATCGTGTTCATTTTTTAAAATGTAAGAAATTTATTAAAAACTTACTGCCAATAATAATTGAATTTAGAAAAGTCTGTGAGAAACAAGGTCAATATGCAAAATTGAATTGTATTTTTATACATTTGCAGCAATTTGAAAATTAATTCAACAAAATACAGAGGTGCATGAGTGGCTCAGTCCATTAAGTAGCTGCCTTTGGCTCAAGTCATGAGCCAAAGCGTCCTAAGATCAAGGCCTACATTGGGCTCCCTGCTCATAGAGCGCCTGCTTCTCCCTCTTCCTTTGCCTGCTGCTCCCCTACTTGCACTCTCTCTATCTCTGTCAAATAAATAAAATCTTTTTAAAAAATCCACAAAATACAGTGTCATAACAGCATCAAAAACATGAAATATTTATAGATACATACAGCAAAATATGTGTAAGACCTAAACACAAAAGCCACAAACTTGCTAAAACAAATTTAGAAAGAAAAAAAAAATAGCAAGCTATACCACGTTTATGTTCATGAACTGGAAGACTCATTTCTGCTAAGATGTCAATTCTCTCAAAATTGATCTACAGATTTTTTTTTAATCTGCCGATTTAGTGTAATCCAAACTAAAATACAGCAGGTAATTTCGTAACAAACTGACAAGAAGATTCTAAGTTACATGAAAATACAAATCAATTTTAACCAAATCAATTTTTAAAAAGAACAAAAGCTGAATGATTTACAGTACCAGATTTACTGCATAAAACCACAGTATTAAGGATGGTGTATTATGAGAATAAGGGAAGGCATGGATCAATGGAACTAAATGGCATCGAGAAATTGACCTACACATACAGATTTCATTGATTTTTTTCTAAAGATACTTAAGTAATTCAACAGAAAAAAAAAAAAGTAACCTTTCCAACAAACGGTGGTGGCACAAATGGTGGATATTCATAGGGGGAGAAAACTGAATCTCAACCTTTATACATCACCTTTATACAGAAATTACATCTGTAATTACATCACCCTTACACAGAAATTAACTCAAAACTGACCACCAATCATAAAGGCAAAATGAGAAAGTGTCCTAAAAGAAATGACCTTGGGAGGGAATTCAAGAAAGAAACATGGTAGACTGACACCTTAATTTTTGCCTAGGAACTGTTCCAGACTTCTAATCTCAGAACTATAAAATATTAACTTTGTATTGTTTTCAGCTACTAGATTCATAGTAATTTGTTAGGGCAGCTACAGAAAACCAATACAGATTTCAAAAGAATTTACTTATCTATAGTGTACCAGCATTGCCTTTTTTCTAGTCTTCATCATCTACCACCAGGACTATGTATTGTTCTGTCTTTAATCCTGCTCTCTTCCAGACCACTACAGCACTGTGTTGGAAGAATGAAGCTTCTAAAATTTAAATCTGATTGGAAAAGGCCATTTCACTTTTTCCACCTATCCCCACTTGGGATTCTATACAATCCCAATCCAAGCCCAACAGGCTTTTGTTAGAAAATAAAAAATGGAGGGTGGTTGGGTTATGGACATTGGGGAGGATATGTGCTATGGTAAGTGCTGTGAAGTGTGTAAGCCTGACGATTCACAGACCTGTCCCCGTGAGGCAAATAATACATTATATGTTAATTTAAAATTTTAATAAAAAAATGTATACAGAAATGCAAAGGAAATCCAAAACAGTTTTAAGAAAGAAAGGAAAGGAAAACGAAAATGAAAACAAAAAGGAAGGGAAAGGAAAGGAAGAAGGGAATAGAGTTGAGGGGTTTATAATCTCTGATTTCAAGACTAACTACAAAACCACAATCATCAAGGCGGTACTGTATTAATGTTAAAGACAGACACAAACATAAATGGAATAGAACAGATAGTCCACAAACAGACTGATGTAAACATGGTCAAAGCATTTTCAACAAATGAGTCACAGTAATTCAACAAAAGAATGACAACACTTTTCCACAAATAGGTTCTAGAACTAGGTATCATTTTTTTAATAATATTTGACTCTTTCTTCACACCAACCAGAAAAAAAAAAATTAACTCAGATCATAAATATCAGCTCAAAATATATCACTCAGCTAAAATTATATAACTTAAAAAAGAAAAAGTAGAAGAAAAATCTTTGTAACCTCTTGGTATACCGAAAAACATTTCTTAGTATATAAAACACATTAACTATGAAAAAAAGGCTGATACATTGAATTTGATTAAAATTAAAAGTTTCTACTCTTCAAAATCAGCATTAAGAAATGCAAAGACAGGGGCACCTGGGTGGCTCAGTGGGTTAAAGCCTCTGCCTTCGGCTCAAGTCATGATCTCAGGGTCCTGGAATCAAGCCCCACGTTGGGCTCTCTGCTCAGCAGGGAGCCTGCATCCCCCTCTCTCTCTGCCTGCCTCTCTGCCTACTTGTGAACTAACTCTCTCTCTCTCTCTCTCTCTCTCTCTCTCTCTCTGTCAAATAAATAAATAAATAAATAAAATCTTATTTAAAAAAAAAACCAAACCCTGTCTGCAGAATATGTTTAAAACTACTGCAACTCTATAACAAAATAAATAATCCCCCCCCCCCACAGGAAAGGACAGACTACACTAAATAAGAAATAGAGGTGGCAAAGAAGAACACGATAAGATGCTTAAAATCATTAATCTCAGGGAAATGTAAATCAAAACCACAAAGAGATACCATTACTTTGCCATTACATTGGCTAAAATTGAAAACACTGGGGCGCCTGGGTGGCTCAGTGGGTTAAGCCTCTGCTTTCGGCTCGGGTCATGATCTCGGGGTCCTGGGATCGGGCCCGCGTCGGGCTCTCTGCTCAGCAGGGAGCCTGCTTCCCCCTCTCTCTCTGCCTGCCTGTCTGCCTATTTGTGATCTCTGTCTGTCAAATAAATAAATAAAATCTTTTTAAAAAAATAAGAATAAATAAAACTGAAAACACTGACAAGTATTGTCAAGCATGTGGAACAGCCAAAACCTCAACAATGTTGAAGAGGAAATAAAATGGTATAACCACTCTGGTAAGTGTTTAGTCATTTCTTATAAAGTTAAACAAAACACATAGAAATTCTACTCCTAGGTATTTACCCTAGAGAAATGAAAGCCTATGATACAAAAACAAAACAAAACAAAACAAAACAGAAAACTTGCAAAATCCTTGGAAACATTATGTACTATCAAATATCAAACATCCTTTCTCTCTACGACACACTTTACCTCTCCCTCAACGAAATACTTTCTACTGGCTTATAATTATTAAATATCTCCTATTGAAAAAAGTAATCAATTGAACACCTAGTAACTTCACAATTCCATCCAGTTTCTATCCCATTTCTCTTCTTCCCAAACTATTTAACATAGTTTTCTCCACTAACAGGATTCATTTCTTCACCCTCCACTTGCCCCTTAAGCTATGTTACCTGATTTCCATCCCATCACTCTAATAGTAAAGACTCTTACTAAAACCAACTATGAGCATCAGGTCACTAAAACTATGCATATTTCTCAGTTCTCATCTTAAACCATCTCCCAGGAGCATCTGACTCTAGTAACACTCTTCTTCCTTTGTTCCCAAGACACCAGACTCCCTTGGTGTTCCTTCTATCTGTCTATACCTTGTCTGTTTCTTTCGTGGTTCCAAACTGCTCCCCTGGCCATTAAATACTCCTCAAGGCCCAACCTCAAACAGTCTTTTCCTTTTACCCTATTTTCTCATTCTAGATAACATTAACCATAGCCTGGTTTCACTTAGCTTCTACCTAGAAATGACCCACAAATGTACACCTCAGGCTCTAATAAATCCGTGCTTTCAACTCCAGACTGAAAATTATTACTTTAAAGATATTCCAAATTCTCAATTTCATTTTCATGAGAACATCTGAGAAGATACTATGAACACATGGTAAATGCAAAAATTCTACATCTAATTAGTAGTTTAGCATTCTTCTAAGGAACAAGCATACTTGGATGGAAAGAATCTGAAAACCTTTATTATGGCATCAATTTCAATATACGCTAATGAGTAAGAGGAAGAAGGTGGGTTATGAGCAAGCCCCAGCAGAGTGTGACCTACAGTATAAAGGACCGTGTCTTTAGAGGCACTGGAGTGGTGGGTAAGTAGCCAAAAGCCCTCCTCCTACTGATTCAGACAGATCAGAAGAATCAGAGGGGCACCATCATGATCCTTCTTTGGATTAAGATTCCAACCACTGGGTGGAGCTTTTGTGACCCAATTTCTAAGAGCAAGAATTAGGAAGGTAGGGATTTCCCCCTGGGGAAAATGGAATGCTAAATCAGAAATCAAGGCTGAAATTCAGTCATCTACACTGAGCCATTCTCAGTGAGGGAAAGCACTCTATATGTAACCATATATGTTCAGGGTTCACCCTAAGTATCCAAATATCAAGCTCAAAACGTCAACTGTCCAAAGCTGATGAAAGTAAAGTGCCTAATATCTACCCTATCCTGATCAAGATGATCCCCTCCCCCCAAAAAATCCAAACACTAAGACTAAGATTGGAAGCACTGGTGCTCCTAAAATTGAATGGGCACTCAAGGACAGCAAAGACAAGCAATGGGACTTGCAGTCCTAAGACCTCCATTCTCATCTCAGTTCTTACATTTTCAAGCTTAGTAAAACACCCTAAGCCTCAGCTTCCTTATCTATGACATTGGACCACTAATAATACTCTTTCAAACAACCTTACAATTTGCTAAAATGATATTACACAATACAAGCTAAATTATTTTCTAACTTGCATTAATATCCCATAGAGATATCATTTATTGTTAATACTGAAAAATAAACATGGTCATTAACAATAAATTAGAATTGAGGGCGCCTGGGTGGCTCCATTGGCTGGGCGCCTGCCTTTAGCTCGGGTCATGATCCCAGCATCCTGGCATCAAGCCCCGCATCAGGCTTCCTGTTCACTGGGGAGTCTGCTTCTCCCTCCCCCTGCTCTTCTGCTCTCACTTGCTCGCTCTCTCTCTCCCTCTCACATAAATAAATAAAATCTTTTTAAAAATAATAATAATAATAATAATTAAGTAAATAAATTAGAATTGAATAACATTCACTTGGGAGTTCTCAAGGAACTCATATGTGAAAATATCAAACTATGAGCTAAAATACATAATAACTATGGAGACCGTGAAAGAATGTTTCAATGTTATCCATTAAAAAAGGCTCCATGAGGTCTCTTGGAATGACAAACCTGAAACATTTCTCATCACAGGTTGAGCAATTTTCCATATTAAGTAAGAATAATTTCTAGTCATAAAAAGCAATAATATTTTCTGCAAAGGGAATTCATGCTGCCATAGTTCTTCTAGAGAATAAACATTATGGTGCATCTGAGCCCATCATACTGCACGCAGGTCAGATTTTTCATTTTCAAATAAAAAAAATGAATCTGGGAAGGAATAGGATAAAATCAACTAAAAGAGTTTTTCTCTAAAGAGGATATAATAAAAACATATTCTGCTGATAAATATAAGAGTCAAGAGAATATATTACATGTTAATAACATCACATAGGGTATAGATAACACGAATACAGAATTATTCAGCAGAACACAAAGAAATTCCTTAACTTGGAGAAGGTGGTCTGGGAAACATAAAAGGAATTAACAACTTCATAAAATATGTGGTGATACACAAAATACATTACTTCAAGTATTCTAGCTAAGAATAAAAATACAGGCTATCTTCGGGTGCCTGGGTGGCGCAGCTGGTTACGCTTCCAACTCTTGGTTTTTGGCTCAGGTCATAATCTCAGGGTCTTGGGATCAAGCCCCATGTCAGGCTCCACATTCAGCATGGAGTCAGCTTGAGATTCTCCCTCACTTTCCCTTTGCCTCTTCCACTCATCCATGCTGTCCGCCTCTCTCTTAAATAAATAAATAGATAAATCTTTTTTAAAAAACACAGGCTGGGTGGCACAATCAGTTGAGCATCTGACTCTCTGGCTCAGGTCATGATCTCAGGATTGTGGAATTGAGCCCCACATTAGGCTCTGTGCTCAGAAGGGAGTCTATTTGAGGTTCTCTCCATCTCTCCATCTTTCTTACTCTCTCTCAAATAAATAAACCTTTTAAAAAAAACCTATGGGGGGGGGTTTGTGGTTTTTTTTTTGTTTGTTTGTTTGTTTTTACTTCAGATGTCTAAAATAAATGAATAAATGATCCACCTACTCAGGGTAGTGTGATTTCTTAATTGGCATGTCGGGCCTAATGGCAGAGTTCACATATAGGCACTCTAGTCATCAATCCTAGCTGAATACAGCCTTTCATCCATCACTGCCAAAGTGCCAGATATGTGCAGAAAGCTCACAGACCCTCCAGTCCAGAGTACACATTAGATGAAAACCACCAAGTAACTTCTGCCAACACCAAGTCAAACCATGACTGAATTCCTCAACAACAAAACTGTGAGATGCAATACAATGGTGGTTGTCTATAAGATATCAAATTTTGTAGGATTTGTATGTCCCCCCAAACCACCCACAGGTTCAGTGATTTACTAGGACTCACAGAACTCAGCTGAGATTTATTACAGCAAAATAATATAAAGAAAAATCAGCCAGGTGAAAAGATACAGGGGGGAGCACAGAGGAAACCAACCACAAGCTTCGAAGACTCCTCTCCCAGTGAAGTCACAAAGGACACACTTCAGTCCTCCAGCACCGAGCTATGGCCGCCTGTGTGAAATGCTGTCCACCAGAGAAGCTCATTACAGACACAGTGCCCAAGGTCTTTACTGGAAGTCAGGCATGTAGGCACCTTCTGCCTGGAACATACCAAATTTCAGACCCCCAGAGAACAGCACACAGTCACCAAATACCACATCGCTTGCACAGAGTTTAAGCACAGCGAGCCACTATCATTTATGGAAACTTTTATATCTGTGTAGGAAACTATTTACCATTCACATTCCCAGAGGCTAACCACTCTTGCAAGCATGTTACTAAGAATAGCAGTCTTGAGCCTACTATGTGAATTGCTTAGTGTACATACAGCAATAGATAACCGGAACGAGAGATCACATCATTGTCAAAAAAACAGTATACTAAGCTGTACAAGTCACTGGCCTGACCTGATCTAAGATGATACAGCTTCTATTCCTATGAAAAACTTAAAAGAGGTTAAAAAGCTTCAGTGTGTGAAACCAAATGTACCAAAAATAATTACTTTTTGAAATATGCATCATCACAAATAACTTCAGAGTAAAATTACTATTTGAAAATTAATTCTTAACCTCAGCCTTGTATACGACATATTTAAAGTCTCCTAAAGGTTAACCTTGATAAGAATTTATTCTGAAAAATACACATTACATTACTTGAAAATAGTAATTTAATGGTCATTTGCTACTGGGCAAAAGCAAACCTGCAATGTTACAATGAACTCCTGAGCAGCATAAAATCAAAAGGTAAAATTTTAAATCTAATAAAGCTTGTCATCAAAAATTAGGATTATTATGAAAACTGGTAATCTGATGCAAAAAAATAATTGTTCTAATTTTATTTTTTTATAAAAGATTTATTTATTTGAGAGAGATCGAATGTGAGAGAGCGCACATGAGAAGAGGGAGGATCAGAGGGAGAAGCAGACTCCCTGCCAAGCGGGGAGCCTGATGTGGGACTCGATCCCGGGACTCCAGGATCATAACCTGAGCCAAAGGCAGACACTTAACCAACTGAGCCACCCAGGCCCCAGAATTATTCTAATTTTAATCACACAAATTGCCATTAAAAATATTTAGTTCAAGGAGACAAAAAGTTATTCTTAGCTCTCTTGCATACTTGACCTAAAAATATTTACTCAGGTAACAGCAGGAATCATGTAGAGTCAATCCTTATTATTTATAGATTCTGTATTTGTAAATTCATTTCGTTGCTAAAATTAATTTTTAAGTAAAGATCAGTACTCTAGGGTTCACTGTCATTTGCAAACATGCTCATGCATAGAAAAATGGAAAATGCAGTTGCCCAAAGCACACATTACCCCAGCTGAAGTAAAACACAGTGATGCTTCACCGTATTTTTCTGCTTTCATACTGCTTACCTTACAAGTATCCTTTTCTCAAGTGTATTAAGTGCAACATTTTGTGTATTTTTGTGCTTTCTTTTAGTGACTTCACCGCTTAAAATGGCCCCCAGCATAGTAATAAAGTACTCTCTAGTGTTGCTAAGCACAAGAAGACTGTGATGTGCCCAATAGAGATAATATGTGTGCTAGATAAGCTTCATTCAGGCATGAGTCATATAGTGCTGTTGGCCATGAGTTCAGTTCATCAATCAAGGTATGTATTAAATAAGGTGTCTGTAAACAAAAACACACATAAAACAAGGTTATACACTGACTGACTGAAAACCTGTTGTGACCAGAGGCTTGTAGAAAACTAATCCTATATTTTCCCTATGGCCAATGGCTCAGTATTCAATAACTCAGTGTTCACAGCAATTTTATAAAACCTAACTATCACAAATATCAAGGATCAACTGTATATACAAACTTCTTCTTCAAGTTTACTATATTGTATAAAGTATTGTATTGTATTGTATAAATAAAGTTTGATTACAGAGACGTTGGCCCAAATCATAAATGAATCTTTGCAAAGTGAACACACCTCTGAAGCCATTACCCAAATCAAGAAACAGAGCATAACCAGAATTCAGAAACCTCACATGCCCCTTTCCTTTCATTTTTCCCTCCTACCACCACAAAAGAAACTGATCTCTATCTTGACCTCTAAAACCATAGTTCTGCCAGTTCTTATATCAATATTATGTTTATAAAATTCATTCATCCTGTTACTCATTATTTAATTTTTATCACTGTGGAATATTCCAATGAATATGCTACAATTTATTCTGTTGCTGATGAGAATTGAGGCTTTTGTAAATTCTGTTAATATGAACATTCTTATACTTTTTAGCCTACAGACCTTAGAAATGTTTCCACTTAAAATACATTAAAAGCAAATTTAAGTTACTTACTGTCATAGGAACATCTCTAAACAAATAACTGTAAATAAAATAATGCTGTAAAACTTTGTGCAAGCTTAGCAGGCATGGTATTACTATGAAGATAATGAGGGCAAACTGCAGCAATGAACTGAAAAAAAGGATATCTCAGTTTGCAGAAAAGAAAAACTCTTATCCACCCAGGAAGCATAGTCATAATTCTGACATATAAAAAGATAAAGTATTTTTCCTTAAGATGGACTGGATAACAGAGTTAATAGATTATAAGCAAAAACCAGTGATGGAAAAAATACTCAAAGGATCTCAAAATCGTTATCACTACCCAAGTATTTTTTCACATATATCTTACATTTCCCCCAGGATTTAACTATATTATAAAATAAAATATGCAAATAAAATTAAAACTATAACTATTTATATTAGAGATTATCATACCTTATAGTACCAGCTTATATACTTTCTAAGATATTTTGCCTGTATTTTTTGGTTTTTCTAATTTAAATTCAATTAGCCAACATACAGTACATCATCAGTTTTTAATACAGTGTTCAATAATTCATTAGTTGCATGTAACACCCAGTGTTCACCACATCACATGCCTGCATTTTTTTGAGAACCACATTATCAACAACGTATGACCTCTCTTAAAATCCTAAATGCTGAATAAAAGGGAGGGGAGGAGTCCAAATGCCTGAGAACACACATTGCACCGTAAGTATGTCCAACAATCTAACATTGTCAAATGTTAAATCATGTTAAAACACATAAATAGTTTATGTTTAAACACATAAATATGTTTAAACACATAAATAGTAGCATAAAACAATCAAATTTGGGGAAAAGCAAATTTTTGATTTTACAATCCAGTTCAGTTTTCAACAATTTGATTTTCACTGAGGATCAAGTTGAAACAGAGACCAAAATGCATATGATACAATTCTGTGTAAAGCTCATTATCTCGCCTAAAGTCACACCTTTTATGTAACTGGGGAAAATGCTATATGCTGGTATGCATATATGGCAGTATACCATGTTAGTTTGAACAAAAGTGATATACTGTATCTGATTAAGTATGACAACAGGCTGTAAACTGTGTCTGAGACCTGTCAACATAAGCTAGACAAGTTCTTTAAGTGTGCCCTAATTATCCATAAAGTGGATTACAAATTCAGATCATCAAGAGATCAAAATGACTTCATTAGGAATATTTATTTTTAACACAAGCTAAACTCAAAATTAAACTGCGATGGTTCACTATAATCTTACATTCTTATTAATGATTTATACTTATCTCCCTTTTATTATTTCTGTTTGGGGCAATTCACCATGAAACATATTCTAAGAATTTGTCTATATGATCACATAACAATATACCTTCTCTTACCTTATGCTATATCAATATATATCACTGTATCCAGTGATTCTCCTGAGAAAATAATTCATGAAAAGATAATTATTTAACTTGATGAAGTTATGAACAGTGAAAAGCTGCAAATGTGCTACTTGAAATATCAGTTAACAAATGTTCAAAGGCAAAAAGAGTTTTTTAACTGTATCCTTTGTATTGAATACTACCTAAAACAAAGTAGGGACTCAATAAATATTAATAGGATGGATGAAATATAAGTAGGTTCATCTGTGGGAGTGCATAGCTAAAATATAAACCACATGAATATATGACAACTGTAACCCATTTATACTCAAATAAAGATCAAATAATAAATCATAAACTGGTAAGAGTACCCAGATTTCTATAAACAAAAAAAAATTTTTTTTTCAGGTGATACTGAATAGTTACTGTCAAACTCATAGTTATATTTAAACATTTATCATTATTTTTCTTCAACATAATTATCTCAATGGATCTTTTTCACACTTGGAGAACATATTGTTTATAGTTTAAAATGTTTCTGATCACTGGAGAGCGTAAAACCAAGAACTATAGTGTTTTCAATCACAATCACCTCTACAAACATCCATTTGGGAAAAGTATGCCTGGTAACAAACACATTATTCACAGTAGACTTAAAATCTACTAGAACTCATAAGTCTATAATAATTTCTGAGACATCTTCTTTGGTGTATACACAATTGATTGCCATATGGATCTCGAGATTTGGATTGCATCAAAGTTGTTAATGATATCAAAGGACCAGATGCTCTAAGCTTATAAGTCATCAAAAATTTGTTTATATCCTTTTATGCCATATACATAGATATTTGTATTACTATATAATCTTTCTATATATTTGACATGAGACTATATCCTTTGGGTGCATCTGTATATTTTATCATACTATAATGGACACCAGTTTTTATTACTAATTTATCTTTGCTTTCATCAAAAATATCTTTAAATTTATTATAGTAAAAACAGTACATCATAAAACTCCATTTTTTTTTTCACCAAAAATGTGGTTACTAATCTTCACTGGCCAAAATGATAAAACCTCAGTCAGTATTCTTACAACATAGTGGGAACAATATTGCCTAAAAGTTTTTTTCCTGGGAAACATACAGGATAAATTTTAAATAACTTTGAAAAACAACTGCTACATAATTGGTAAGGATTATAAATGTGTTTTTGTAAGTTCAAAGAATGTCGACAACATTTCTTCTTTTCGAAAGATAAAGACATAAATTATGAGAGAAATGGACACTGTACATCACAGTAACTAAAGAAAAATAAACAGCCTTCATAAAACATTACTTATAAACCATAATCTAGTGGGAATACTCATCACTGTTAAGAAGTTAGACGGATTCCAATTCTACCAAGTAAAAACTCAGCAGCACTTGAGTCCGGCTATAAAATACTTTGAGAATACCAAGTATGATCTGGTCCTCTGAAGCTTATCAGAATTTTCAAGGAAAGTGTCAGGACCACCAAATCTCTAGCTAACTATCTAAAGGACATGGTGAACACCTCTACATGTGGTTTAAAAGTTGAGTGTTGGGGCGCCTGGGTGGCTCAGTGGGTTAAGCCTCTGCCTTCGGCTCAGGTCATGATCTCAGGATCCTGGGATCGAGCCCCGCATCAGGCTCTCTACTCAGCGGGGAGCCTGCTTCCCCCTCTCTCTCTGCCTGCCTCTCTGACTACTTGTGATCTCTGTCTGTCAAATAAATAAATAAAATCTTTAAAAAAAAAAAAAAAGTTGAGTGTTACAGGGGTGCCTGGGTGGCTCAGTCAGTTGAGCATTCAGCTCTTGATTTTGGCTCAGTTATGGTCTCAGCATTGTGGGATCAAGCCCTGTTTCAGGCTCCACACTCAGCAGGGAGTCTGCTTGAGATTCTCTTTTTCCCTCTCCCTCGGCCCCTCTTCCACTCACAAGCATGCTCGCTCTCTCTCTCAAATAAATAAATCTTTTTT
This sequence comes from Martes martes, assembly GCF_963455335.1. Lineage (NCBI taxonomy): Eukaryota > Metazoa > Chordata > Mammalia > Carnivora > Mustelidae > Martes > Martes martes. Next base: position 25,528,941 of record NC_137892.1, read on the forward strand.
AAAACGTTGAGTAAACATCATGCACTGTCATTACAAAGACAAAAATCCCATTAAAAATAAATTTGAGTTTCCCAGAAAGGTAAAGTTATGTACCAAAAATTTAAAAAAAATAAAAAATAATAATAGTAATAATAATCTCTGCCATATTTATCATCATCATAATCCCATCTATTAATGCATATTTGAAATTCAATCAAATGAAATAAAAGAGCTAAAGAGAAAACATTTTGTCTTAAAATGTAACATTTATATTAGATAATTTTACATACATATTAGGATGGAATTATGTCACAAAGAATACAGAATCAAAATCCATTGCCTTATTTAGGATTATAATGAACATCTTTGTATGCATACCATTAGCGTCTATTTCAATTTGGAATTACAGCAAGAATAGGTGATTCAATTAAAAAGACATTTGAAATAATAATCATATACCACTTTATACCATCACATTAGCAAAAGGTAAAATGATGACATAATACCCAAGACTGCTGAGAGTATGGGGCCATAGATATTTTCCTGGACTATTAGTGGAAACTGCTCTGCCAGTATCTTCCAAAATATAAAATGTACATACTTTCTGACCCCAAATCCACTTCTAAGAGTCTAATAAAAATTCTCACATGTTCAAAAAGCTACTGTGTTCAAAGATGTTCACTAAAATTTAGTACTCATACCTTCAATGTCCAGTAAAAGGAATGGTTACATAAGTTATCATACATGTGTCACAAACAAAAGATCCAAAATATGTCACATACAAAAAAAAAACCTAGTTCCAGAGTAATATATTCTAACTGTTGTACCATATTTTTAACATACACATTAATGTAGCCAAAAAAAAAAAAAAAGGCATTTTTGTTTGTTTTTTAACCAGCTAACATTAAGGTTTCTGCCTGTGTTCAGGGAAATTCCTCCCACAAAATGAGATCTACAAAGAGATAATGAATCAAAGACATACCTAAATCTCCACTGAATTTGTAGGCAATGACAAGTGGAAGGGTAAGAGAAGGGATAACAGAAGAAACAGACATGCAGAAAGAGAGACACAGACAGACAAAGAGGGAGAGTGGATTATGGCAAAAAACCAGAAGTGCGTGGAGAAAGAACAGGGCTACTGAACATTCCATTTTAAATCGCTCACCTTGTTCCACCCCTCCGCAAGCCCTGTAACTTCATTTAATCCAGCATTCATTAGTGTCTATTATATATAAACATGAACTCTCTGTGTTATGTGATGTGGGGTGAACTAGGAAAGGGCCAATCTTCCATATCTGGATAGACACAAGGCTGAATCCATGTACGATGAGTAGGAACTCAGAACAAGAGAGATCATAATATGCTTGCAGAAAACTCCTGCAGCATAGTTGATAAGGAACACAAGACAATTTTATTTAAATCTCAAAAGACAAAGTACCTTTGTTAATAGCTGCATTATATACTTGTGTGTATGTTTATAATTGTCTACATATGTGTCATGTGCTTATGTAGATAAAACATTATTTACCGCTATTTGATTTGTTAAAATAAAATTTCCCTTTTTATTTCATCCTACAAATATTTATATTTTTCAGCCTTGCTCTTTCCTCCAAGGACCAAGTAACTAATGGAATTTCTGATTTATCTTGGAGAACACAAGCCCTCCTAGTTAGTAATTGCTAGTGAAAGGAATCTCAGAGAGATAAAAAGAGATGCTCAGGCTCCTTCTGCCGAGGGCAAAACATTCGGAGTCCGAGGACCTGTCCTAATAACACACAACTGAAAGCATTCACAAGGATACAAGTCTAGTATAGAGACTGTTAAGTTACAAATGTAATAATCACCCTGTTCTATGTTCTATTTTCTGTGATAAAACCATCCTTCAACTGCTTATTTGTAATGAAGGAGTCTCTCAAGTCATCTGGAGCCAAAGAGTCCTAGCATGTCCTCGGACTAAAGCCTTTATTGAACAAATCTGGTTTTTTTTTTAATTGGTTGTCTTGATTGATAAGTGAATGTCCTGGTAATAGGATTTTATCTCTCATTTCTATTTCTGAAGATTTAAATACCTGGAGCACAGCTTTGTTAGCCATAAAAATTTTGGAAACTTTATCTCTTTCCATTCTTCATGCATAAAGGTAAAATAGGCTGACTTCTCTGGTAGATTCCTTACCTTAAAAATCAACCACATGTATTTTAAAATGCATTAATTGGATTTCATCAAAATTAAGAAATTCTGCATTTCCAAAGAGACTCTCTGCTAAGCAAATGAAAAGACAAGCCACAGACTAGAAGGAAATATTTGCAAATCACATACATAATAAAGGACTTGTACCCAGAATACATAAAGAACTCTCAGACTCAAGGGCCTGCAGTGGAAGGGCAGGGGGGGGGGGGGGTGGAGAAGTCCCAGGCTCATTAAGAAAACAGAGAAGCCAATTTAAAAATGGGCAAAAGATTTGATGTACACTTTACCAAAGACACACCACAAATAAGCAGGTGAAAAGGCATTAGGCATCATTAATCATCAGATAAATGCAAAACAAAGCCACAAAAGATATCCCTATACAATTATTATAATGGCTAAAACATCAAAGACTACCCATATCAAGTGTTATCAAGGACGTGAAGAAACTGTATCTCATAAACTACTGAAGGGATGCAAAATGGTAAAACCATTTCGGAAAACGGTTTGATAGTTTTCCAAAACTGACCACCACCACCCCCAAATTTTTTTAAGTCTAGCATACACCTATTACATGAATCCAAGCATCCCATTCCTAGGTGAAACCACTCAAAGAAAAAGCACACATCCATACAAAGATTTGTAATGATGCACCAGCTACGTTATTTGTAATAGCCCAAACCTGAAAACAACCCAAAGGTCATCAACAGATGCCCACATAAATAAAGTGCAAGGCATAATAAAAAAGAATGAACTTTGGATACACACCAAAAAGAATAAACTGCAAAATGATTAGGCCAAGTGAAAGAAGTCATACCAAAAAAAAAAAAAAAAGGTATTCATGTGTAATTATATTCATATAAGATTCTAGGAAATGCAAACTAATTGATAGTAGCAGATAGATCACTGGTTGTCTCAGGACGGGAGAAGAGGGGAATAAAGAATGACAAAACTCGGGCTGCCTAGGTGGCTCAGTGGTTAAGGTCTGCCTTCAGCTCAGGTCATGATCCCAGGGTCCTGGGATTGAGCCCCACATCAGGCTCCCGGCTCAGCAGGAAGCCTGCTTCTCCCTATCCCACTCCCCCGGCTTGTGTTCCCTCTCACTGTGTCTCTCTCTGTCAAATAAATAAATAAAATCTAAAAAAAAAAAAAAAATGACAAAGCTTGAGAAAATTTGTTAAGTGATGGGCACATGTTTACTATCTTCACCCTGATGAACCTGGTTGCACAGGTGCAAACATGTGTTAAAACTTAGCAAACTGAACAATTTAAACATGCACAGTTTATTCCATAAGAGTTACAAACCAGAATTTAAACAGGAAAAAGGATGATGCCAGGACACGATGATTATGCATCTATTCACCACAATGATCCAAACAAGGAAACTGTGCTGACAATGGGTTCACAAGTCAGACACATCGGAAGAATTATCATGTGTGCACAATAATGCAAATGATAAAGGACAATTCAACAAATTGCCACTGGAGACTATGTACCTGCTATACTCCAACATAGCACAGACAGAAAAATGCAAACAAAGAAAAACAAGGGCAGATGGCAAATGAACTACCACATCACACTCTCTTTTAGTATCTAAAGAAGATACCATAACAAATCGTTACAGAAAGTTATCTTGCTATATATATTTCTTTCTTTTTTTAAGTTTTTAAAATTTTTATTTATTTGACAGAGAGAGAGAGAGAGACCACAAGAAGGCAGAGAGAGAGGCGAAGGAGGCGGGGCGGGGGATAGCGGGGAGCAGGCTCCCTGCTGAGCAGAGAGCCTTATGCGGGCTAGATCCTAGGACCCTGAGACCATGACCTGAGCCGAAGGCAGAGGCTTAACCCACTGAGCCACCCAGGTGCCCCACTATATATATTTCTAAAAAGAAATGCCCGAGAAACAAAAATTTCAATTTCTGTTATTACTGACTGTTTTTGCCGTTCCTGATAAATGACTTTACAATGAAAATTCTCCCAATGTAACAATTCATAAGGAAAATGTAACTGTGGTGTTCACACCTATAACTATTTAAGATATCATATAACCTATTATTTTTCAGTTTTCAGGTAACCCCCAGCAATGATATTTTTCCATTAATGCAAAATAAAATGATATTCTGTATATTCTTCAATTGATTATCATCATATATTCATTTTAAATAAAAAGTTTTCTAAGTTAGATACACATTTTTAAGGGCATTTGCCTCTTCTAGTGACTTCCATCCTATACCACATACTACATCTTAAGTGCTAAGATGTCCAAATTATCAAGTAAACCATCTCCAATGTAATAATATTTTATGAAGAAAGGTAATTACCCTGCTTCCTTTTTCTACTTAATCCCCAAAGCTGTAAGCTAAGTTTCAAGATAGTGCTCCCAGGTAAATTAAAACTGCACTATGTTTATCTAAAGAAAATGCCCTTATGAGAATACCCATATCCCAAGCAAAGAAACTGTAAGAAATTCTAGACCAAGACCAGTGCAGTAAACCCTACACCAAAAAGGGGGGGGTTGTTGGGCAGGAACACCACAATTACTATTAAATGTTTGTGGTTACCTAATAAATTATTGTCAATCTCTATAAATTGTAAGCTCCATGAAGACACAGATCAGGTCTACTCTAGTCCACTAACAAAACCAAAAACAATCAGAGTAGACGATGGAGTAGAGAATGCATTTCAACAGATACATGTTGCACAAAAGAGTCAGTGAATCAATGAATAAGTGAATAAATGAGCAAACATATAAACAATTGACAAAGAGAACACATGAGAAGACTTATTGTGGAGAGAAAAAAAATTTAGACCACAACTTTTCTGTCTTTTCAAGGATATTAAACACGTACTTTTTGAAATAACAGGACGATAAAAGAAAAAAGTTAGGAGAAAAAATACTAAAACTATTATTTTAAAAAAAGAATAAAAATAGTGTTGTACTCTAAAAAGCAGAAATGAAACTGAGGAAAAAATAAAACATGCATGAGAAAAAAATCATTTAAATTTATCAGAAAACAATGAGACAGAGATGATCAGGAAGATGGGGAATGGTCAATCTCCAACAAATGGTACTGGAAAAGCTAAAGTTGGACCCGTATTTTACACCATACACAAAAAAGAAATTAAAATGGATTCAAGACGTAAATAAGACCCAAAGCTAAAAGCCTCCTAAGAAAACAAGGGGAACAGCTTCACGACATTAGATGTGCCAAAAATTTCATGGATGTGATACCAAAAGCACAGGTAACCAAAGAAGAAATGGGCGAAAAGAACTACTTGAGTAAAAAGCTGAAAAAGCTTTTCTGAGTAACAATGTAATATGCATTGCATTCCCATTTGCCTTTTCATGAGGGCATTTCTCCCTGTTAACTGACAGATGTGTCTTAGCTCAGGGTGCTGTAACAAAATACCATAGACTGGCTGATGATGGTTACCATCTTTGGGAATTCCCCAGTTTTGAGCCCTATATAGGAGACTTAGAGCTCAGAATTTGTAACCTGGCCTTGGGAAACAATGCTCTGTGAATACCTTCATGTTTCTGCTCGCTCAGGGCTTTCTGAGCACAGAGCACAGGTGCCTCAGTGAAAGGACGTGGGAATGGTGCACATACCTTGGAAGTTGAGTATAGACTGTTACACTGTTTATGAGCACAAAAAAGAATTTTTTTTTTGGAAGGAAATGCAAGATACTTTTAACTCTAAAAAGTTGCAAGGAGGGAAATGCAGTTAGGAGGTTACCTGGAAGGGAGGCAAAGGGAATTATTAACTACCGCTTTATTTATTTTTTTTTTTTTTTAGATTTTATTCATTTATTTGTCAGAGAGAATGAGAGAGAGAGAGAGAGAGAGAGAAAGCAGGAGGTGAAGCAGGCAGAGGGAGAAGCAGGCTTCCCCACAGCAAGAAGTCCCAGGTGGAACTCAATCCCGGGACCCTGGGATCATGACCTGAGTGGAAGGCAGATGCTTAACCGACTAAGACACCCAGGCGTCCCTAACTATTGCTTTAACCAGCAATTTCTTTCAACAGTTAATAGTATTGTATGTATTACCACACCTATCAAGAATCATCAGTTTCCCTCTCCTCCTTTAAAGGTAGACTCTTTGACTCATGAAATTATGTCTTTTTGTGAATTGAGTTGTCCAAAAGGTATGAACAACATGTGGGCCATAATAAAATTTTTTAATATCTCACTGACATTCAACACCTGTTACATGATAATTACCACCTAGACATGAGAAAATATGTGTAACTCTTTCTAATCTCCCTTAAGAAAGGTATATAAATATATGGAAAAGATCATATAGGTAAGTCTAATTTAAAATCACAAAAATAAAGTCTATTTAGTTAATTCCCAGAGATAAATCATACGAGTGACTGGAAAACATATTGGTCTAGTATTGGATGCTTACCCCAACTGCTGCCATTTTCCAAACTGGCCCTAACCCTTCTTCCTCCACACGCTCTCAGACAGGAGCCTCTAGATCTTTCTCTGTAATTAAGATTATAGATTAATTCTTTCATCTCCTTAATATCAACATTGTATTTTAAACAGAAACTTTAAACACATATGTCAGAACTCTTTACCAGTCCCTTGCATGCTAGCTGTGTGATCTCAAGCAAGTTACTTAACATCTCTGTGTCTCAGTTTTTGCTTCTACCCAATGGAAATCATATTAAATTATCATTTTAAATGAGTCAATATTTGTATTTAGAAAAGTGACACATAATAACTAATACAGGAATGTTTGGGAAATTAAATTAATTAAGAACAGAGTAACAGCTTCTCAACTTCTGAAAATATTTCTAGCATTTGGTGTCCAGAGATTCATAAGCCCTTCTCCCAAATCTGAAATCTTCTTTGACTTTTATACTTAGGGCCTCCAATCTTTTTTTAACTTGCTTTTTTTTCTGTAAGCATTTAAACACCTAGTACTCAAGAAACAAAAGAAAAAACAGATAAGTTGGACTTCACCAAAATTAAAAACTTTTTTGCATCACAGAACACAATTAGGAAAGTAGATGAATACCCCAGAGAAAAGAGGAAGTACTTGCAAGTCATATATCTAATATGGGGAATTCTACGAATATTTTAAAAATGCTTTACAACTCAATCGTAAGAAAAACAAAATAACAAGGGGCAACTGGGTGGCTCAGTCCGTTAAGTGCCTGCATTCAGCTCAGGTCATGATGCCAGGGTCCTGGGATCAAGCCTCCCATAGGGCTCCTTGCTCATCAGGAAGTCTACTTCTCCCTGTGCCCCTACCCTCCACTAATGCACCCTCTCTCTCTCCTTCTCTCTCAAACAAATAAATAAAATCTTAAAAAGAAAAAAAAGCAAAACAGCTAATTTAAAGATCAGCAAAGCACTTGAAAGCTATTTCTCCAAAAAAGATATACAAATGACCAATCAGCACATACAAAGATGATGCTCAACATCATTAGTCACTAGGGAAACACACGTGTGCAAGTGTGCATGTGCCTGCGCATGCACGCGCGCGCGCACACACACACACACACACACAAAGACATAAGTAAGGTTAGCCCGGAAATGAAGAAATTGAATCATTCAGACATTCATGCATCACTAGAGGAGATATAAAATAGTGCATTTGCCTTGTGAAATACTTTGGCAGTTCCTCAAAAAGTTCAAACAGTTACTAAATGACCCAACAATTCTACTCTCAGATATGTACCCAAAAGAACTGAAAAAAGGCAGACACACAAAAACCTACAGACAAATATTTATAACAGCCTCATCTGGGGTGCCTGGGTGGCTCAGTGGGTTAAGCCTCTGCCTTCGGCTCGGGTCATGATTCCAGGATCCTGGGATTGAGCCCCACATCAGGCTCCCTGCTGAGCAGGGAGCCTGCTTCTCCCTCTCCCTCTGCCTGCTGCTCTGCCTACTTCTGCTCTCTCTAGCTCTATCAAATAAATAAATAAAAATATTTTTTTTTAAAAAGCATCATCACAAGAGCCAAAAAGTGGAAACAAACAAAATGTCCATCAACGGACTAATGATAAACAAAATGTGGTATATGCATATACTGGAATATTACTCAGCCATAAAAAAGAGTGAAATACTGACATGTGCTACAACATAGGTCAACTCTGAAATATCCGTGGCTCAGTCACAAAAGCCTGACACAAAGGCTACCTACTGTATAATTCTGTCTATAGAAAATATCCCAGTAAGTAAATCTACAGAGACAACAAACAGAGCAGTGGGTCACCTGCATTTGTGAATGGGGGAAGGAAAAAGGGGACTAACAATGGGTACAGAGCTTTTGGGGGGAAAGGAACTGAAAAACATGAAAATATTGTGGAATATGATAATGGTGACAGTTATACAACTTTGTATATATACTAAAACCCACTGAACTGTACACTACAAAGGCCTACCTTTAAAGGTTGTGAATTACACGTCGATTTTAAAATACCTAGTGCAGCAGTGCTTCTCAAACTTTAATGTACAGAAGAATTACCCAGATGTTTTGTTAAAATATTGATCCTGAGTAATTCTAAAGTGGCACTTGATATTCTGTATTTCTAAGCAACTTCCCAGTGATGCCAGTGCTGCTGGTCCATGAACCACACTCTGACAAGGAAGGCAGAGCACCTCCTTCCACAGTCTGCTGTAGTATACCTCTACCTGACTTATTCCACTTGAGAATAATAACGCCTTACATTTCAGGCACTACATTAGACAAATGATTTGTGACATAAAATCATAAATTTAGGTTATCATTAAAGTAAATTCAACATAAATTTCTTTTTAATTAGCAAATTCTAGGAATAGCCTGAAATGCTGAATTAGAATGCAGGAGAAGCAGATTATACCCCTAGATCTCCCCATAACTGGCTGTGACTTCAGAAGAGTCATTTATTGCTGGCCTTTAGCTACCTGCCTTCTGAAATGCTGAGAATTTATTAATCTTTAAGATTCCTTCTGGGGGGCACCTGGGTGGCTCAGTGCGTTAAAGCCTCTGCCTTCGGCTCAGGTCATGATCCCAGGATCCTAGGATCGAGCCCGGCATCGGGCTCTCTGCTCAACAGGGAGTCTGCCTCCCCGCTTCCCTCTGCCTGCCTCTCTGCCTACTTGTGATCTCTGTCTGTCAAATAAATAAATAAAATCTTTAAAAAAGATTCCTTCTGGTTCAGGGGAACCTGGAAGTCTCAGTCATTAAGCTCTGCCTTCAGCTCAGGTGATATCCCAGAGTTCTGGGATCGAGTCTCACACAGGATTCCCCCCTGCTCAGTGGAAAGCCTGCTTCTCCCTCTCCCACTCCACCTACTTGTGTTCCCTCTCTTGCTGTCTCTCTCTCTCTCTCTGCTAAATAAATAAATAAAATCTTTTTAAAAACAAGAATCCTTCTGGTTCAAAAATTATATTATTACCTGTCAAAGGATTTGAGAATTTCTCCCAGGAAGGCAAGTAAGTTCACAGTTAAGAACTCAATGAGGAACAGATGGAAATAGGGAAGCAATGAATTTCATGCACATATTTCTTTTTATTTTTCTTTTTAAGTAAACTCTAGGCGCAACATAGAACATGAACTCACGACCCTGATTTCAAGAGTCATATGCTCTATCGACTGAGCCAGGCAGCCTCCTCTCATGTAGAGATTTCTGGTAACTTTCTTTAAATTATCCTTTCACATATAGCAAGTCATAATTCCTATCAATTTATGTTCTACTAACTGGAATGATATACCCAAGAGAAGCAAGTTAACTCAAATTCTATATATAAATACAATGCCATCTACAACTTGGAGATAAGCCTCATCACCCATGAGGAGAACACAACACCCCAACACATGAGCCAGAAGAGATCCAGAGGTACAGATACAGTCTATCAAAAAAACAAACAAACAAAAAAAAAAAAACCATGAAAGATATGTGAAGATCAAAAAAGATCATCGATGACATTATAAACCCCTGGCATTCTGCATTTAACATTCAACTCTTCTTACTATGCCCCATGGAAGTTCCATAACATGAAATACTTACTTTTTTGTGTCACTAATTTAAAGCATATTTATTGAAAGACACAGTACAGAAGTCACTTAACAAACAGTAAGTAAAATAAGCTATTCAGACTCTGTATCTCCACGAGGCTGTATTGTGTGCTAGTTTTCCAGAATCTTTTACAAATTATTCAATGAAATAAAAAACAAACAAAAAACCTGTTTCTTTTGAAAAGGAAAAGGGTATTAAAAAATAAGCCAACTCCCAATACTGGTAATAGAAGTAAACAAACGTGAAATTCTGGAGAGAATTAAAAGATAATCTGAAGAAGACAAAAACACTAAACTTGAAAAGGCATCTGTACTCCCATGTTCACCACAGTATTATTGACAGTAGCCAAGATATGGAAACAATAAGGGTCCACAGATGGATGAACGCATAAAGAAAATGTGGTATGTATGTATGTGTGTGCGTGTATATGTACATACATACACACATAAACAGACACACACAGTGCACATTATTCAGCCATTAAAAAAAGGAAATCTTGTCATTTGGAACAACATGGATAAACTTGAGGGCATTATACAAAGTGAAATAAGTCAGACAGAGAAAGACAAACACCATATAACCTCACTCACAGGTTGACTCTAAAAAAAAAAATAATCTGAACAAATGAGCTCCTAGATGCGGAGAAAAGATCAGTGGTTGCCAGAGGTGGAGGATGGAGGGGAGGCGAAATGAGTGAAGAGGGTCAAAAGGTACAAGCCTCCAGCAGGTAAGTCATGGGGATGTAACACAGAGCATGGCAAATATGGTTAATAATACCATACTGTACATGTCAAAGCTGCTAAGAGAATAGATCTTAAAAGTTCTCAGGGTGCCTGGGTGCCTCAGTGGGTTGGGCCTCTGCCTTCAGCTCAGGTCGTGATCTCGGGGTCCTGGGATCGAGCCCCCATCAGGCTCTCTGTTCGGCAGGGAGCCTGCTTCCCCCTCTCTCTGCCTGCCTCTCTGCCTACTCGTGGTCTCTCTCTGTCAAATAAACAAATAAAATCTTTAAAAAAAAAAAAAAAAGTTCTCAACACAAGAAAGAAAACACTTGACAGATGTTAGACTTAGTCCTTTTACAATAAACACAAATATCAAAGCATTATGTTGTACAGCTGAAACTAATACAATCTTCTATATCAGTTAAAAATTTAGAGGATAATGATGAATTTGAATTAGACAAAAGATTAGATATGTAACATAATCCAGTCCGTAATAGGTCTATGTAGACACAAGAAACAGCTTTCATGAAAATGTTTTAGTCCCTGGGTTCTCCCAAAAGTGCTCGGCTTATCAAGTGAGAAATACAGCTTTAGTGGAAGTTTTAAAGGCAATAGAGCAAGGATATGCAAATAACTCACTGGAAATAAGTTTATGAAGAAAGGTGGGAGCCTCTACAAATATTTCCATATTCATCTTGAATTTATTACTAGCCAAGATCAAGAGTCTCCTGTGTAAAATTCTTCTGAGGGAAGAGATTCACTGCCAAATGGTCTGGATATATTGGAAATCCAGATTAAGAAGAGGCCAACTTAACGGCTTTGTATTACAATTCTTTTATTCATCAGTTAAGTACAAAGTTTACATGTAGTTATTCTCTTATTTAGGGAAAAAAGACTATATATTTTTTTCTGTAAAGAAAGCAATACCTTGGATTTTAATGTTGATTTTTTCTTTCTGCCATTTTTTTCTTATGTATTTGCAGCAAAATGTTTACTACTACAGAAAATGAATGGAGCAGCTAAACCAAGACTAACAGTTAAGACAAATTTATGCAAAAAGCAGATGTGTGAGTATATGTGTACTGATGAGATGAGAAAACTGACAAATTACATTTAGAAATAAAACCTAATTAATTTATACATTATTTATACATTTGAAGATTTAGACAAGTACTGAATTTTCATTGTACATTTCTGTCTTTCCTTTGGTGAACAAAACCATAAGAGAGAATTATATTAAAATACTGCTCTACAGCACTAATTTTGAATGAGCCAAGAAATATATAAACAAACATGCTTTTACAAGTAAACAACTGATACATAGTGGTCTGGTTATCTATGGGTTTTTGGTCTGCCTATCCATGCTTTTAAATAGTCCTGATAACAATACCTCACGTCCTTGGAGAAATTTCCAGATTCATGTGGTCCTGCTGTCATTAGTTGTACCACCATCCTCCCCACCCCCAACAATGGGACAATTCAGGATTCTGCCCTTGGAAGGAGAAATCATCTTTCTGTTCAGATAAATTAAGCCACGGACGCCTGGGTGGCTTAGTGGGTTAAAGCCTCTGCCGTTGGCTCAGGTTATGGTCCCAGAGTCCTGGGATGGAGCCCCACGTCAGGCTCTCTGCTCAGCGGAGAGCCTGCTTCCTCCTCTCTCTCTGCCTGCCTCTCTGCCTACTTGTGATCTCTGTCTGTCAAATAAATAAAATCTTAAAAAAAAAAATTAAGCCAATAAGAGGCTAATCTGCTGCTTCCTACAGATTTCTTCCAGTAGCACAGAGGAAGTCAAAAATCAAACCCAACACAAAGGGCAGCAATCCTCAAAAACAGAGAGAGCTGCTTGAGAACCAGATCCCGGGCAAGACAGAAGCCGCTCCTACTGGTTCTCAGCTTCCTAGTGACATGACCTGTATACTTTCTTTTTTGTTCAAGTTTGAGTTGAAGCTCTGTCGTTAATTACCCGTGCACAATTCATGTTACTTATAACTTAACTGTACACTCACTTATTAAAGCTGGGCCCCTAGGAAAGTTTATTGCATAATAAAACAAAAATTCTTTCCAGAAAAGCTGGGAAATAGTTACTAATTAAATAAAAATCATTATATATGAATGGGAAATTTTTCAAGAATGGGAGAATATATTAAAAATAAGCATATCTTTTTAGTGTTACAAAAGTAACAAAAGTTACTACAAGAGGTAGTTCAGAACTTACTATAAAATCACAACAATTATCAACATCATTTTATAGATGTCTAAAGGTAAGCATCGTTACATTCAAAAATCAATTCTCTCTTTACCTAAACTTAGTTACCTGTGAATATGTAAGTGTATGTATACATATAAAACTTTTTTTTTTTAAAGAAAGAGTAAATATACAGATTTCACTGGTTTTTGCAACAACTTCCAGAAAGTGGGTTGGTTTGTTTAACCAACCCACACTCATATATTTGGGCTATGTATTGTATGACACTCTAAAAAAGCATACATATTATTATTCCTAAAATGACCCATATTTCCCATGTATATTAAGATGAAATTATCTCAGGATATATGAGTTTTTATAAGTTGTGTTAGGCTTTAAATCACTATTTTTTTTTTTTAATTTCAGGCAAAAAAAAATTTTAGGAAAAAATATTTAGGAACAGACACTTTTGCTAGAGCTCTTACTAGAGCTAGCAACATTTTAATTTCAAAAAGTAAATTTGGATACCTATTCCTTAACTCTGAAAAGGTTCAGAAAAGCATAAAATACACAAAGAGAGACTGATTAGGCAATTAATGAATAATGGTAAAACTTCAGGGCATTCAAGGGAACTTTGTTATGATTCTTGAAATTTTTCTGAAAGTTTGAAGCTCTTTCAACATAAAAGTTGACAACTTAGTATCACATTGCTATATAATTACCAAGGTATTTTATAAATACATTTATTTTCTAATGGCCCATTTTTTGGAGATTTTCACCTTTACCTTATTCATTTCTAAGAACTCTAAGCTTACGAAGCCTTTATCTGATTCACAGATTTCCAGAAAGCTATCTGCCTTTCACTTTAGCTTATGGTGATATTTTCTGTCATGTAGTCAAATCTAGCTAATGTTTCTTTTAAGCACTTTATTTTATCTGATGGTCGTAATAGGCCCATTTCAAGGCTAAACAAATATCCACTGATATTTGCTTCTAGCTTGGAAAAACGAGAAAAGGAAAAAGTGATTAAAAATATATGGTCCAGTAGGATGGGAAAATTGTTTCATTTACCTATGTCCTTAACTTCTACTCAATTTAAAGAAAAAAATGAATTTGGTAAATTATTTATTTTAAAGTATCTTTTAATCTTTGTAATATGACTTTGTAATTCATTGCTATGGTACTCATGTAGTTACCACAAAATGAAAGATGCAGACACAGCACAAGCAAGAAAAAAAAAATTCAAATATTTGCACCAAACCTACAGACATAAGACTTCCATAAACTTTCTTTGTATGTTGGGCGATATCTAATTGTAATGTCAACATAAATTTTGTCTAAAATGTGCAGCAACCTAACAGTATCCCTGCCTTGTAGGAGTTGGTTCTTGTGGATGATGGCATATTCACAAAGCCAGATAAACCTACAGAAGCTATTCTCAGTAAATATTCTTGATGGAAGCTTCCCTTTCAGTGTGCTGCTTTGGTTAAGACAACAGCGTTGGCTCAAAACTAGATCGGTTAAAGACGCAGCTCTGCTCTGAAATAGTTGTGTGATCTAAAGCAAGCTACTGAACATGTCTGTGTCTCAGCTTCTTCGTATGTTACCTAAGACAGTAACAATACTTTGGGGAAGACTTGAGCGAGTTAATACGCATAAACCACTTGGAATTACGACTGGCTCATTCAAAGCACTCAACACGTCAGCTGTTTTTTACATCTGTTTTGCATAGATGAGTTTCATCTAAAAACCGTATCTGCATTTTAATCCAAGGGAATGAAAACTACAAAGAGTTTGAGATTAGAATCTCAGAATCATGATTCCACTGTTATTCGTCACCAAGTACATGTGTTGCTATACACACAACAGAACAGATAAATATATAACACAAAAGCTACTAGAAATGAAGAGTCAACTTCATTTAAAAGACATGAACAGAAGCTTTTCAATTACCTTTTTCAGTATCAAATACCTCATGTATGACAAAAATAAAAGTGCAATGAAAAATTTGAGAATGTGAATTTTTTATAGTCACAAAACAGATACAAAAATTTGCCATTTACTTACCCACACAAAAATCATAAACATATTCAAAATATTGCAGGCAGTGTTCTTTTATCACAATATAACAAAATAAGAAATAAAAATAAAACAGAGACAAAAATCTTATAACACCTGAGAATTAAGAAGTCATTGATAGGGCAAGTGGGTGGCTCAATAGGTTGCTTCGACTCAAGTCATGATCCCAGGATCCTGGGATTGAGTCCCACATCTGGGCTCCCTGCTCAGTGGGGAGTCTGCTTCTTCCTCAGCCCCTCCCCCCTGCTTGTGCATGTTTACTTGCTCACTCTCTCTCAAAAATAAATAAATAAAATCTTAAAAAAATAAAAGAAGTCATCAATAATCCATGGGTAGAAAGAAATCAAAACTAATTACAAATCATATCAGTGGTATAGATCTAAGAATACATCAACCCAAAACTATAAGCTACAATGAAAGTAATATTAAGAAGAAATATTACGAAGGGGGGTGGGTGGGAGGGATGGGGTGGCTGGGTGATGGACATGGAGAGAGTATGTGCTATGGGGAGTGCTGTGCATTGTGTAAGACTGATGAATCACAGACCTGTACCCGAAACAAATAATACATTATATGTTAACTATTTAAAAAAAAAAAAAACCTGAAGGGACACATAAGTCAAATGTAGTCTGGGACCCCTAAAGAGGTCCAATCAAACCCATCCATTGTCTGATGGACTTCATTTCCAATTCGGGTTTCTTACCATTAACAAACCCAGAAAAAGAAGAAATATTACAGTCTTCTCTCCTTTTATTATTAAAGAAGGAACTCACTAATCTTACTAAAGGAAGAAAATACACAGTAAAATCTTACAAAAACACAAAAATGAGCTGAAAGTGGTGAAAGAAACTGATCAAGATAAAAATCACAGATTAAGGAAAAAATGAAGTACTATAGCCATTAAAACAATCTAAAGGCTAATACTTTTAAAAGCTAAATAAAACAGGGGCGCCTGGGTGGCTCAGTGGGTTAAGCCTCTGCCTTCGGCTCAGGTCATGATCTCAGGGTCCTGGGATCGAGCCCTGCATCGGGCTCTCTGCTTGGCGGGGAGCCTGCTTCCCCCTCTCTCTCTGCCTGCCTCTCTGTCTACTTGTGATCTGTCTCTCTCTGTCAAATAAATAAACAAAAAAATCTTAAAAAATAAAAAAATTAAAAAATAAAAGCTAAATAAAACAGAGAAACATCTTTTGAGTATGCTCATAGAGAAAAGAGAGTGTGTGTGTGAGTGATTAGAAAGGAAAAAAGACATAATTCAGAATAAATTAAGTATTTAAGAATATACTCAGGTATATGGCAACCAATTTGTTAACTCAAGGGAGAGGAATAATTACCCCAAAAAGATAAAAGTTACTAAAAAAAGGTTATTAAAAAACAGAACCAGGGGCGCCTGGGTGGCTCAGTGGGTTAAAGCCTCTGCCTTCGGCTCAGGTCATGATTCCAGGGTCCTGGGATCAAGCCCCACATAAGGCTCTC
Organism: Martes martes; assembly: GCF_963455335.1. Taxonomy (NCBI): domain Eukaryota; kingdom Metazoa; phylum Chordata; class Mammalia; order Carnivora; family Mustelidae; genus Martes; species Martes martes. Next base: position 25,545,575 of record NC_137892.1, read on the forward strand.
TGCTCAGCAGGGAGCCTGCTTCCCCCTCCCCCCCTCCGCCTGCCTACTTGTGATCTCTCTCTCTCTCTCTCTCTGTGTCAAATGAATAAATAAAATCTTTAAAAAAAAAAAAAAAAAAAAGAACCAAACAGAAAGAGAAAGCTTGAATAATTTCCATAAGAGCTTGAAAGAAGGGTTTAAAAGTTATCATTTTTAAAAAGACCAGGAACAGGTAGTTTCACCAATGAGTTCATTCTAATTTTTAAAAAGCAAGAATTCCAATATTATTTGAACTATTCCAGGCCATAGGAAATACTAAAATTTCTCCTATTCATTTGGCAAAGTTAAGACTATCTTAGTACTCAAACCTGATAATAGAAGTATAAAAAATACATAAATTATAATTCAATGGCCTCAAATAAAAATTTCAGCAAAATATCAAAAGGAGAATATAAAATGATCAAGTGGAATTCATTCAGTGAATACAAGAATGGCTCACTATGGGAAACGTACCATCATCAACAAATTGAAGGATAATCTAATTATAATAATAAATGACAAAATAGTATTTCATAAAAATTAAGTCATTCCTAATAAGAAGAGGTAATTTAGTTACCATACAGAAGTATTTAAATATAACACTTTACAAAAACATTAATAGATATAGAAATAATTAATCCTTAGACTTCACCGATAAAATGTCTGAGATACTCTTACTATAACCAAATGCCTAAATTAAGGTGAAGTTTTGTGGCAGGAATTGAAAAAGATGAACAGGCTTCAAATTTTCTACATATACATAGCAAACACACATACACACATATACATATCTACATACATGCACTCACACACATAAATATTACCAAATCCATATTAAAAAAACATATGTGTAGCTCTTCACAGAAAATATATACAACATACATAATTATACATTTGTGTTTATTCTACATTAAAATACTAGTTTACCTGTTTGGGGAGTCGGAACAAAGAATTCTTATAGAAAATGTCCTTAGCCTGGCTCCATGTACCATCGATGATGATGATTGTGGAAGGATAAATAGGAGAATCTAATAAAAATTCTTCCAAATTAGCAGCTTCAGCCCCTGGATATAATATTAATGTGTCAGACTTCCGACAAACAGTTGAAAGTTCAGGATCTCTAAAAATTTAAAAGGAAAATTCTCTGTTAGCTTGTGAGGGGAAAAAAGAAGTTTAACTATTCTTATTGTAGTTCCTTCAAAAATACACATCAAAGCATTTTGGTACTGGAGATGTAAGAAAGAGTCAGACAGCCTCTGTCTGCAAGCAACGAAACAACCTTGAAGGGAAGGAAACAAGTTAGAGAGTCTATTAAAGACAATAAATGGCATCTTCAAACTGATTAATGGTATCTACAAAAATGTACATCAAGATCTTATTTTACAATGTCCCTTGAGATTGGGATCAAAGTGAAATGTTGGTTTTCACCACTCCTAATATACATTGTACTGAGATTCCCAGTTATTGCAATAAAGCAAGAAAAAGAAATAAAAGGCATAAAGATCATTTGCAGGTGATAGTACTATTTCAAGAGAAAGTTCTACGGAAGCTACAATACAATTCCAATAAGTAGCAAATAAATTTAGAAAGTCACCTGATATAGGGTTGGTACACAAAACCCCATTGTTTTCTTATATACTAGAGGCAAAAAATTGAAGGTAAGTATTTTTAAACTCCATTTACAAAGGATACCAAAAGCAGTAGGTCTCTTAACCATTCCTGAATGGTTACATCATGTACTCTTAAAAAAAAAGCTGAAATTAATACCATTCAATTGCCAGATTAATAATTAATTAACAATATCAACTGGCTTTAGTTTAAAAATCCATTCATGAATAATAGTTTACTGACTAAGCACTATATTAGGCTCCAAAAGAAAAAAACAAACTACTTAATATAATAGATTCAAAATGGGATGAACTATTTGAAAACGCATCAAGATTCTCATCCACAACATTGGGGAGGGTATTGCTACGGTGAGGAAAAAAATAATAATAATTTAAAAAAAAAAAAAAAGATTCTCATCCACAAACACGTTGGTGGAGCTGTTAGCCATATGTCAGGAATGACCCAGATAGTTTAGATACTCATCACTTTTGCAATGAAATAAACTGGATCCAAGTTGGCAGATGGATCAAGTTTGGATATACCTAATCCACCTATAAATTACAGAGACTTAATGTGAAAGAAATGTCACAATGTAAATGATACACACACTCCCCATGCAAAGGGCTCTGGATCTCATGTGCATTCCCAACAAAATGGCAAAATTCACACCAAGCCCAGAGCAAATCTCATCTCTGAGGGCAAGGCAAAAGAAATTTTTATATGAGAAAAGTGTTCCTAAACAATAGTTACCAAGAAGGGAAAAAATGATTTTATAAAGTTCTAACATGATATTATTTTCATAATTTGAAACTAAATAATAAAGGAACCCAAAATAATAAGGGAAAGGAAAATTTTGGTCAATTCCCTGGGATGGGAGCTAGCACTAGCCTTACTTAGCATTTTCATAAGTGGACTGAAAAACAAATCCCTGTATTTTCAAAAGAAATTAAATTTTGCATCCAAAAATATACTTAACTGTGCAGGTAGGATCAAAATAATTAGTGAAGCCTTTGTGAATGGACAGGAAAGCAAAAAAAATATGCTTCAAAGATAAAGGATTTGCAGAAAAATTTAAATATATACATAGTATTTAATATAAATTTATGATAATGGGTTATGTAATAAGATCCAAGAACATTATATGTGAAGTAAGATCCAAGAACATTATAGAACTGTCAGTGAACTTATCAACTAATGGGCTGCTGCCCCTAAAAATACTGGGCCTCAATCAAAGAGTATTTTAAACATGACAGGAGAAGGCATCCTTTAAAAAAAGATATGATCTGGGAAGCCTGGGTGGCTCAGTTGGTTAAATGTCTGCCTTCAGCTCAGGTCATGATCCCAGGGTCCTAGAATCAAGTCCCGTATCCGGCTCTCTGCTCAGCGGGGAGTCTGTTTCTCCCGCAAGTGCCTGCCACTCTCCCTGCTTGTGCTCTCTCTTTCTGTCAAATAAATACATAAAATCTTTAAAAAGAATTTTTTTAAATGTGATGTGCCTATAACAAGAATACTAAATATAGTACTAGTCATCATGCCTTAGGAAAGCCTCAATGGGCTAGAATTGGATAAATATGTGTTCATTTACATAAATGTATATCATATATAATTGTTAATTTAAGAAAAGAAAGAAGAAAAAACACAACTAAATCTAATACAAATCCTCTACCATCTTGTTTTAACAAAAATGAAATAAACAGTAAATACATGCCTTTTAGGCTCAACATATATTCCTGTAGAATTGAGATAATCCCTCTGTTTATTACATCTTGGCCTGTGTTTTCTGAGGGTGTTTTTGTTCATGTTTTGATTTGTCCTGTATTATTTTGAAGAAGAAGGCAGAACTTAATTTTTTTTTACCTCTTCCAATGTACCATGCTCTGGGTCTGATGGATAAGGTGAAAGAAACCACTTTTTAAAGATCTGTGTAGCTACGACTTATTCTCAATTTCCCTAAAAGGTAATTTACCTTTCTTCACTGAAGCGACGACCAATCTTGACTTTACACTTGTCCTGGGGGAGGCATGCTGCTAATAGGGGAACTGTCCGCAACACCTTGCTTTCCTTTAATTACAAAATTAATTAAGACATAGATTTTCACTTAGACAAACACGCTTTTAAAACTCATGATGAACATGATTCATTACATGATATATAACTTCCATAAGACTTTTATTACAAATCACAGTTTAATAAAAAGAGCCACAGTTTCTCTGATTTATCAGTATTAAATGTAAGTACACATTTTTATTTTACTTGGGTGTGTTTAGAGATTTACTAATCAAATAAGAAGATTACATTAATGTAAATAATAGTTAAGATTATGAAAAATGAAATCTGCATTTAACTAAACTGAATCATTTATTCTGACAAATTTTATTTCAGTAGTAATTACATTTTGTAGTATATCAACTTGAAGATAATTGCCTAAATCTTTATGTCCAGGAAAGAAGAAAGTGCTGAAAAAGAAAAAGTCATGGGGTCCATCAAACTGACACAGAAGCCAATCTTAAAGAGTTCCCAATGACCAAAATGGTACAATTTGAATAACAAAGTAAATAGCGGGGCGCCTGGGTGGCTCAGTGGGTTAAGGCCTCTGCCTTCGGCTCAGGTCATGGTCCCGGGGTCCTGGGATCGAGCCCCGCATCAGGCTCTCTGCTCAGCAGGGAGCCTGCTTCCCTCTCTCTCTGTCTCTGCCTGCCTCTCTGCCTACTTGTGACCTCTGTCTGTCAAATAAATAAATAAACAAATCTTTAAAAAAAAAAAAAAAAACAAAGTAAATAGCAAAGTACCTGGATTATGACCCAAAATAAAAAAATAAATAGGAGAGAAGAGATAAAATTCCTTACAGAAGAATTCCAAGTAGTAAACATAAGTACTCCCTACTCCAGGAGGTGGAGCTTAATGTCTCCTACTCACTTGAATGTGGGTTGGATTTATAGGCTATGTCCAAACAATAAAGGTTATAGAAAGGGGAAAAATAAAATAACCTTAGAGCAGAGAAATCTGGTGACCATTCCTGTAAATTCCATTAACTATCATCAGTGTTTTTTTCCAACATCCTAGTTTTCAACACTAAAAACCACCTTTCCTGTCACAAGAATTATATCCTTTATCCTAGTATACCCAGCTGATGTGCTGGTTTGCCTGAGCCTGCCTCTTCTTGGTTATTTTAGCCTATAGTGATCAGTCACTGTCTGGCTCATCTCCACTGGCCCAAGTGGAAATTTTAAGCCTGATCTAATAAATGCCAGGAGCCCTCTCTGAGCAGTCCGCCTACATACAGACCCCTGTTACCTTTATCAGTTTATATAACACTGTTTATATATACCCTCACAGCAAATAATGTGACCTTATGGCACATTAATACACACAGCATATTAACACACAAAAGGGTGAAGTTTCATATGAATTTACTGAAGTAACTAAAAATAAGTTTATAATTACATGCCTTATGTTTATAACAGAAACAAAAATTATGGGGGCGCCTGGGTGGCTCAGTGGGTTAAGCCTCTGCCTTCGGCTCAGGTCATGATCTCAGGGTCCTGGGATCGAGCCCCGCATCGGGCTCTCTGCTCAGCAGGGAGCCTGCTTCCTCCTATCTCTCTGCCTGCCTCTCTGCCTACTTGTGATCTCTGTCAGTCAAATAAATAAATAAAATCTTAAAAAAAAAAAAAGAAACAAAAATTATGGTAGTAACAGTATTCAATACACACACAAATACAGCCTTCAGGGACATTTTTGCATTAACCTCTTTTGTCCTAGGTCTCTGAAGTGCTGATTAAAATAATATGAAAAGGTAAATCTAGAGATGCCAAGAGTAGTTAAATTAATCTACCTAAAAGTTGGAAAACAAAAGAGAAGAGTCAGATTTGTTGGGATTTGCAACTAAAAAGAACATGTAGCAAGCTAGAGACTGGAACCAATGTGGAGCAGCTCCTATGGAGAATGGGATGAGGAGAGGTAAGGGGAGAGGTCTGGGACAGTCTCCGATATGTCCTACTATTTTCTTCCCTCCTTACTGTCACTATGAGACTATGACACATACTACTTAAACCACTCTCCAAACGTCTACCAGCATACATATATATACATACATAGATATATATCTAGAATTAAATAGTGCAGTGGCAAAAGATTTATAATGTTCCCAGATATACTCCCCACTACCACTTCCCAAAGGCAATCACTTTAACTCTCTCAACTATTTCTTCTAGTAGTTATCTCCATATTTGTATAAAACATGTGTGTCTTACTACCAGTTTTAAGTATTACTTACAAACCACCATTTATTATCATCATCATCATAGCTGACTCTAATATACATAACTCTAAGTACATCATAGATAGATGGATAGACAAACTGATTCACTTACTGCTCACAATAAACCAGTAAAGAAGTATATCTTTTATCATGTCCATTTTCCTAATGATGAAACTAAAGCACAGAGAAGTTAATTAACTTGCCCAGGGTTACAGTTTACAGAGCTATTAAGGCTTTAAATTCAAGCAGTCTGGCTCCTGAGCCCTTACTCTTAACTAACTCACTGTATAAACACAGCCTCTTATAATAAATAGGTATTTACCTTTCTCCTATCACTCCCTAACATCACATATTCTCATATTTTTAGTTAAGTCAATAAACAGTGCTTACATCACTATGGCTACATAAACACTATTCACAAACAAAGGCCACATCATGTCACAGAACATTTCTTCCTTATAGACATTTTTCACACTTTTGAGATAACCATTACATTTTATTCTTAAATACTTTTCTCCATACATATAAGTACTCTTTGAAATGCTCCGTATCATCTACTCCATCAAATCTTCTTTTCCCAAAGCCTCCTCCTAAAGCCTATCTAAATGGACTTCATTCACTTTTTAGGGGGAGTGGTCAAATTAGAATGCTCATTAAAAAAAAAAAAAGTGTGCTGAGATTAAGCACAAGGAAGGCCAGTATTATTGAGTTAGATTAAAATTGGAAAGCTCCTTGGATGACAAGGAAAAACAGTATGGATATAGTTGTAGATACTTGTATAAAATACATTTGTAGCACACACAATTATAGAGGGATCACCTACACTGGGAACTAATCATGAAAAAAAGGAAGAAAGAAAGGAAGCAAAGGAGAGGAAAATGAATGAATAAATAAGATATTTGAAAGCATTAAAACTGCCACAAATCAATGAAAACACCTACATTTTTGACCTTTTACTATTTAATTTTTATTACTGAATTTAATAAATAAATTATTAATTTAATCTTTATTATTGAATTTTATTAATATTATTATATTTATACATAATATTTATTATGTATAGCTGACATACATACAATATTTTATTAGTTTCAGGTATAAAACATAATGATTTGACAATTCTATATATTACACAATGCTCACCACAGTAAGTATGTAACCTTCTGTCATCACACATTATTACAATATTAATAACTATATTCCCAATGCTGTACTTTTTATCCCCATGACTTATTTACTTTACAACTGGAAATTTGTACGTCTTAACCCCCTTTAGCTGTTTCACCCATCCCCCTACCACCTTCTCCTCTGGCAACCAGAAGTTTGTTCTCTGTATTTATGTTTCTGTTTTTTTTTATTTGCTCGTTTGTTTTGTTTTTCAGATTCAATGTATAAGTGAAATCATATGGTATTCATCCTTCTTTCTCTGCCTTATTACACTTAGCATAATACACTCTCCAGGTCCACCCATGTTGTACAAATGACAAGATCTCATTCTTTTTATGGCTGAGTAATACTCCTGTGTGTGTGTGTGTGTGTGTGTGTGTGTGTGTGTGTGTACCACCTCTTCTTTATCCATTCATCTATCGATGGACACTTAGGCTGCTTCCATATCTTGGCTATTGTAAATAATGCTGCAATAAACATAGTGGTGCATGTATCTTTTCAAATTAGTGTTTCCATTTTCTGTGGGTAAATACCCTCTGATGGAATTAATAGTCAAATGGTATTTCTATTTTTAATTTTTTGAGGACACTCCATACTTTTCCATAGTGGCTATACCAGTTTACATTCCCACCAAAAGTACACAAGGGTGCCATTTTCTCCACTTGCTATTTCTTGTCTTCTTGATACTCATCATTCTGACAGGCTTGAGGAGATATTTCATTATGGCTTTGATTTGCATTTTCCTGAAGATAACTGACATTGAGCATCTTTTCATGTGTCTGTTGGTCATCTGTATGTCTTCTTTGAGGTCTTATGACCATTTTCAACTGGATTATTTGTTTTTTGATGTTGACTTGTGTAAGCTCCTTATGTATTTTGCATATTAACCTTATTAACCAACAATAAGATCTATCATTTACAAATACCTTCTCCTATTCCATAGATTGCATTTTCATTTTGTTGATGGTTTCTTTCACTGTATAGAAGTCTTTAATTTTAGTGTACCACCAACACTATTAAACTATTTTTTGCTTTTGTTTCCCTTGCTTGAGGAGACATATTCATAAAGATGTTGCTAAGGCCAATGCCCAAGACCTTACTGCCTATCCGTTCTTTTAGGAGCTTTGTGGTTTCAGATACCACTTTTAGGACTTTAATCCATTTTGGGTTTATTCTGTGTATAGTATAAGCAAGTGGTCCAATTCTACTGTTCTGAATGTAGCTGACCAGTTTCCCCAGCACCACTTATAGAAGAGACCTTCTTTTCCACATTGTATATTCTTGCCTCCTTTGTTAATTAATTAATTATATTAATTAATATAAGTGTAGGTTTCCTTCTGGGCTCTCTATCCTGTTCTATTGATCTATATGTCTACTTCTGTGCCAGTACCATAATACTGTTTTGATTACTACAGCTTTGAAGTGTATCTTGAAATGTGGGAATATGATACCTCCAGTTTTGCTCTTCTTTCTCAAGAGTGCTTTATCTATTCAGGGTCTTTGGTGGTGACATACAAATATTGGGATTACTTGCTCTAGTTCTGTGAAAAATGCTAGTGGTATTTTAAAAGGTATTGCATTGAACTGGTAGAACGCCTTGAGCAATATATATATTTTAATAACATTAATTCTTCCAATCCATGAGCATGGTATATCTTTCTATTTGTACCATCAATTTCTTTCATCAATGTCTTATAGTTTTCACACTATAGGTCTTTCACTTCTTTGGTTAAATTTGTTACTAGGTATTTTACTCTTTATGGTATAACAGTAACTGAGATTGTTTTCTTAATCTCTCCTCTGCTATTTCATTGTTAGGGTATAAAAACACAACTGATTTCTGTATTTTATTTTTGTATCATGCAACTTTACTGAATTCAATTATTAGTTCTTTAGTTTTTGGTAGAGGCGTTAAGGTTTTATGTAATTCCATGTCACCTCAAATAATGACAGTTTTACTTCTTTACTACCAATGTAGAGGCCCTTGAAAATATTAAAATTGCCACAAATTTTTAAAAACACCTATATTTTAAATACTATCTTATGTCTGGAACCACAAAATAATAACCACTATTACACTATTTTTTTGCTTTTGTTTCCCTTGCTTGAGGAGACATATTCACAAAGATATTGCCACATGTATACTGCAAAATGAAAAAAACATCCACCATCAAAAGTCGAGTTTTATCCAAAACTATTATGGTCCCTAAACTATCATTTTTTACAACTCTGAGCTGCAGAGTGTTGCAAATTTAAATACAGCAAAATAATGCTAGTGACCAAATTGTTCAATTGTTCAAATCCTGACAAAAGAATGTTGTAACACTAAAAAAAAGAAAAAAAAGAAAAGGCTGCCCAACAAATGGAATATTCGACAATTTGCAGTAAAAGAATAAGTGTTTCATCATTTGGAAAAGGAAGAGGACAGACTGATACCTTTCAAATCTTTGTTAAGGATTTCAAAGTGGCAAAGGCTTCAGAAATTTAAGAAAAAAAATATTTCTTCTCCAAAAGTCTGACTCAGTAGATTATATCCTGAGTTCCTAAATGCTAGAAGAATTTTAACTTCAGTTAATCTAAACCCATTCTGTACCATGCATCAAGTAGTTTTATAATGATTATCATTTATGGTTATCAATGAAATCCTTCCCTCCCTTCTTTTATTACTGCAGTTAATCATGAATTACAAACACACATACACACCAGTACATGCACAATTTTCACCTATACGGAAAGTACTAATTAAAAAATCCTCATCTACAACATATATACTTAATATATATATATCTTCTCTACTCATTACAGGAAAAAAATTTTATTTTATACATTCATTTCATAATACTAAAATACTGGCACTTCTACTTTAACAAGAAACATTAAAAAATACAAGCTACGATTAAAATTTAAGAAGCAATGATTTTCTTAGTTCTTCACTCACAAAATTTCATTTTTTCTTCACACAGAATCATTGGTGTTCTAAATTTCTATACTATTCAATTACCATTTTTATGAAATAATACAGTTTTATGAGATAACAGTTTTTAGGTCTCTAAAGCATATGACGTGACACTATAATATATAAAAGAAACTTTTTTCCAAAGACAAAGCATTTATCATCAATTTATTTTCAGAAATGTTAAAGAGCCGGAAGGTATGAATATATTTGTCAGTGTGTTTCCTCTTACATACTAATATTCTATTTGAAATTATGTATTTTACAAATCTTACCTCTGCTGGATGCTGAATTATGTACAAATGAGTAGAGATGTGCAGAGGATGCAACGGTAGAAATGGACACAAACATACTTTCTGAGGCCGGCTATAGGGCAGGAAAAAAAAAGAAAACCTGTAAATGTTTAAAATACAGTGATAAAACAATAACCTAAAACTTGAACATAATCCCTCTTCTTTATGTAAAGAGATTTGCTAAAGCTGCATTCTTTTAAATGAAACACCAAGAATGAATTTAATCAATTAGACTTTAGAAATGAGAATTTGGAAAAAGATTCAAGTAAATTCTGCACCATCTATATAAATCAAAGTACCTCAAAAAATCCTGTCTTAGATAACATAAGTGAAGAATACTCATCATGGTCTTTTTATTCTTGAAGCAACACTTCTACTAACTGGTGTTCCAAATCAAGAATAGATCCAATATCAAAGAGAAACCTGGCAACTTTTCTAAATCATCTGATATCAGAAGGAATAAAATGATGATAAAATATAAGAATATAATTACCACCTAGAAGAGAGTTCTAATCAAACTTGCCAATTAATCAACACAAAGAGCTTACCATCATAAAAAGAAACCCAAATGGGCCACCAGATTATATTTAGCAGAAATTAGATCTACAGAATGTATTATCCATTTATTTTCCCTATTGTTACTGTTCATTTTGTTTTTGTTTTACTTACTTCTTAGTGCTTTACTATTGTTTCAGCAACACTTATGACATTACAAAATTCAAATGGAATAAAGTATGTATTTCCATCTCAGTCCTCCAAACTAGGGGATTCTCTTCCCTAGGGGCAACCAATGACTAGTTCCTTGTGAGTGCTTCCAAATGTATTACAGAAATATACATGAATCTTCTACCATTGAATCCCATATTTGATATGTGTTTATAATATGAAATTCATCAAGCAGCCAGATATCATGGGAGTAAGTTTTCATGATAGATCACTATTACGGGCAGACGTTACCTGCCATTAAAACAGCACACAAATGAATGTTGTATTAAAGGGAATTCCCAACAGCATACTGTTACTACTACAAAACTGACTGCTATCAATTCTTTCCTCAGTTTAACTTATGTAGAGTTATATCCCAAGGTTAGAAATTATTACATTAATAAACCACAGAGTGGGAGTAAATTGGTTCAACTGTATCTACCACCTCATTCTGTAAGAAACTGTCAAACCTATGTTCCTGCTGAAGAAATTATCTAAATGATATCTTAGAATAGAAATATACCATACAAGATGATCCCATCTCCCCTTTCCATCACTGAGCCTAGAATAGATGGTTACCCCAAGGAAAAGCAACATGCTCCCTTTCCATTGACATCGGAAATGATTCAGTATGATTACTCTGCCGTACAATGGATTCCCTCTCAGGAATGCAAGCAGATAAAGAGGGATGAAGAGCATCTTTCAGGGGTCACAAGAAGAGTAAACACAAGTAAATAGAGAGAGGAGCAGAGAGTGGTTGATGGAACTATGTATACTGACAAAAAGATCAAGGGCTGCAATTAGGGAAAAAAAGATAACTCACTGAGTAGAAAGATGAAGAAGATGAAGTACAAAGATTCGGATTTTGTATTTGAAACCCCATATGACTGAAATGCACAATCAGGTGTCAGTAAACTTCTCTTATAAAATGTAATTTAATAACAGATGAAACCAATTTAAAAATTCAGAATTAAAATGAGTATCACCAGGGCGCCTGGCTGGCTCAGTCAGTAAAGCATGCAGCTCTTGATCTCAGAGTCATGAGTTCAAGCCCCATGTTGGGTGTAAAGATTACGTTAATAAACTTTAAAATATATATATTAAGAAATGGATAGCACCTTAAATGTCTGTAAGCTGTATGACAAGTTATGAAAGAATGCAAAAAAATATCAACCATCCCATAAAGGAAACATCCACATATCAGTAAAGTCAAAGAACTGCAAAATCCAGTCAAGTAAACAAGCCAGGTAGACACTGCAGATTCCTGCAGGCAGAAAACCACTAGGTAAAATAAACCCAGGAGGCGCCCAGGTGGCCCAGTGGGTTAGGCCTCTGCCTTCGACTCAGGTTATGATCCCAGCATCCTGGGATCAAGCCTCGGGAAGCCTATTTCCCCCTCTCTCTCTGCCTGCCTCTCTGCCTACTTGTGATCTCTGTCTGTCAAATAAATAAATAAAATCTTTTAAAAAAATTTCAAATAAAATAAAATAAGCTCTGAAAATAACATCTTTTTTTTTTTTAAAGATTTTATTTATTTATTTGACAGAGAGAGAGAGAGATCACAAGTAGGCAGGGAGGCAGGCAGAGAGAGGAGGAAGCAGGCTCTCCGCGGAGCAGAAAGCCCGATGTGGGGCTCGATCCCAGGACCCTGGGATCATGACCTGAGCCGAAGGCAGAGGCTTTAACCCACTGAGCCACCCAGGCGCCTCTGAAAATAACATCTTTAGTTCATCACCTATATAGTGAGTACAAAAGTCCTCAGTATGATACTTGAGATAGTGCAAAGAACTGCTCAGATTTTGGTAGCTCTGGTTTTCATGTCTGACCCAAACTGTTACTCAAAAAAGAAAAAAATAATAAATTTCAGTTACCCAGAATCGTAGTTTCCTTCCTGGGAACACATTTTTGAACTTTAGGAAGATTTAGAATTAAGTAGTTTGGAGAGTTTCACCTCTAGGATGAAGGGAAAGTGCTTCACAGATCCAAAGTCCAGTGAAATAAGCAAAGCTGACAAAAGCTACTTTAAAAAAACAATCACTGAAAAATAGAAGCACCCTATGACCCACCAATCGCACTATTAGGTATTTACCCAAGGAATACAAAAAACCTACTTCGTAGGGATACATGCACCCGCATGTTTGTAGCAGCATCATTTACAATAGCCAAATTATGAAAGCAGCCCAAGTGTCTGTGGACTGATGAGTGCATAAAGAAGAGGTGGTATGAATATACAACGGAATATTACTCAGCAGTAAAAAGAATGAAATCTTGCCATTTGCAACAACATGGATGGAGCTAGAGAGTATAACGCTAAAGAAAATAGGTCAGCCAGAGAAAGAAAAATACCACGTGATTTCACTGTTATGTGGAATTTAAGAAACAAAATAAAGGCGGGAAAAAGAGAGAGAGAGGCAAACCAAGAAACAGACTTAACTATAGAGGACAAATGGTTGCCAGAGGGGAGTGGAGTAGGGAGAATGGGGGAAATAGGTGATGGGGATGAAGGAGGACACTTATGATAAGCATGACAAGACCAGGTGATATATGGAATTCTTGAATCACTGTATCAGACACCTGAAACTAATATAATACTCAATGTTAGCTAACTAGGATGGAAATTAAAAGTTTAAAACAAACAAAAAAATCGCTGAAAGTCTCTGGAAACTGTCCTAGGGGCATATTCAAAGGAAGAAACATTATTCAAGAAAATCTACTAAGGGGCACCTGGGTGGCTCAGTGGGTTAAAGCCTCTGCCTTCGGCTCAGGTCATGATCCCAGGGTCTTGGGATCGAGCCCCGCACCGGGCTCTCTGCTCAACATGGAGCTTGCTTCCTCCTCTCTCTTGTCTGTGATCTCTGTCTTGTGATCTCTGTCTGTCAAATGAATAAAATCTTTAAAAAAATAAAAATAAAATCTACTAAAACTTGGTATTGGTACAGTTTGTCAGCATCAGAGCCATAACCAATTTCCTACCTTGCCCGGGCTCAAGTCGACAAACTCCCCTCCAGGTAGGTGTGGCCAAGAGAACAGAGCTCCCTCTCAGCTCTTAATAAGGCTTAGCCCACATGTCACAAAAAGGCAGGCCAACAGCATTTCTCATCCCCTCCAACTCCAAGCACAGGAGGCTATATTCCTGGTGAGGGTGGCCCAGAGAACAACAGTGGCCTTCCTCCACACAGCCTCCAGCTATAAAACAGAAGTTTAACCACCATGCAGGAGGCTGGCTGGCGACACTAGAGCTCCAAGAGTGGTCAACCTAGATTGTTCACAGGACAGAAGTTCTACACAAGAAGCAGCATGCCAGAAGCTAGAGCTCAGCTCTGTGCCCAGAACAGTAGCTAGGAGAGTTTGCCCAAGGGAGGCAGACTCTAAGAAAAGAGAGCTCTGAAGCTCTTCCCAAAGGAACCCAATTCATTTGAAACAGAGCATGAGCAAGTTCAAGTTTAAGGGTGCTCTCAAAGATAACAACTCTGCCCCATTTTAAAAAAGATTTTATTTATTTATTTGCAACAGAGAGAGGGAGAGAGAGCGAGAGAGCACAAGCAGGAGGAGTAGCTGGCAGAGCGATAGGGAGAAGCACGCTTCCTGCTAAGAAGGGAGCCCAATGTGGGGCTCCAACCCAGGGCTCGATCCCTGAGATCATGACCTGACTGAAGGCAGACACATAACCGACTGAGCCGTCCAGGCACCCCGATAATAACTCCTCTGATAATGAAGACCAGCAAGCTATATGATAAACCAGCTAGATTAGCAGAAAGAACCAAGGAAAAGAGCTAAGAGGAGAACAGCCACCATCAGAGCAAACCTCAAAGAGCGACCTCAAAAACCATCCCTGCCTGAATGTAATTGGATCAGACTGTTGAGATATGTATAGCCTAGGGTACTGTATAGAAATAATAGGACAGGGGCACCTGGGCGGCTCAGTGGGTTGAGCCTCTGCCTTTGGCTCAGGTCGTGATCTCAGGGTCCTGGGATGGAGCCCTGCATCAGGCTCTCTGCTCAGCAGGGAGCCTGCTTCCCCCTCTCTGTCTGTGCCTGCCTCTCTGCCTACTTGTGATCTCTGTCTATCAAATAAATAAATAAAATATTAAAAAAAAAAAAAAGAACGAATAGGACAATCAGCTGGTAATTAGTGGAGCCTAACAAGCAGGATGTGATACCAAAAGAAGATGTCAGCTTGAGAGAAAGATCTGGAAAAGAGACCTTCAAAGAGAACCCTGCTAAAACCTTTGTGATACTGGTGATGTCTGCACGACTCAGCTAATGTAATAAAAACCTCTGACTTGTATACCTCAAAAGAATGAATGTCATGGTATGTGAATCATATCTTAATACAGCTGTTATTTTTAAAAATGTACAAATGCAGTAGAAAAAGAATGTTCAACCTAATCAGTAAGAGAGAGGTGTTCTGGTACTATGGGCATTATGTTATCTGAAGCAGCCTTCCTTTCCTACAATGGAAGCTGCAGGAGGGCAAAGACTTGGCCTTTTCAATTTCCACAGCAGCACCCAGCACAGTAAGCTATCAGTAAAGACTGCTGAATACATGAAGGAGACTTTGCATTCCCTCTTGCCTCCACCTCGGGGATGCCTTCCTCCTCCCACACAATTTCTTATCCTGAACCTTCACTTTTTAACATATCAAACATTGATCTCTCCTTCATTTCTTCTCTAGTACTTGAATGACTAGTTTATATTATAAATGAAATTCAGAATCTCATATCTCCCTTCGCTGTAATTTGTGATCATTCCGGTAAGCGGTAGCACATAAGCAGCAAAAATATTTACTGAAGAAAATAGTTACTTAAAAAAAAGAAAAGAGCATTTTATGTGTACACACCATAACTATGATTTAAGCTAAAACTAATTGTTTTGGCTTCTACTTTGACAGGCTCATAAAACATCATTACCTATTTATTTTAAAGCATGTCCCCTTTATTAACCTAATTCTAATTCCAATTAGCTCAAACTAATAAAAGTATAGTTCTTTAAAACACTTTGCATTCCAATTGATCAACTTTATGTTTAGTGAGTTACTTTACAATATAAACGTGTGCTTATCTGTTACTTTAACAGCCATTTGGCTCATAATCTCCTCCTCCGCCATGGTCTCCAATACTGCACTGGTGCCTCGCTGTCCAAGTGTTAAATCATCTTTACCAAACTACTGGGTAGGTAGCAGAGTACCTGTTCTCCTCCTTCTAAAACCCTTTCCAAAGAACAACAAAGTCTCCCTACAACCAAACTTAACTCCAGAAGCTTTAAATATTTTAAATTGATAATGGATTAAATAATTTATAAATTCAACAAATTTTTATTCAAATGTTTACTGTACACTAACTATGTGCCAGACATTAGGCACTTGGGACAATGAAACAGACAAAAATTCCTGCCCTCATGGAGCTTATTTGTTCTGTCTGTGCCAGAAAGAATTTAGAAGTTCCTTGCTTCCCATGAACTATAACAGTCGACAGGAAAACAGATACCAAATAACTACACAACAAAACTGATTATTTATAATAATAAACATTCATTTTGAAATAAAAATCATGGGGTGCCTGGGGCTCCTGGTTGGCTCAGCTGGTTAAGCGTCTGCCTTTAGCTCAGGTCATGATCTCAGGGTTCTGGGATGAGCCCAGTGTCCTTAGACTCCCTGCTCAGCAGGGAGTCTGCTTCTCCCTCTCCCTCTGCCCCTCCCTACCACTCCCGCGCTCTCACTCGCTCTCTCCCCCAAATAAACAAATAAATGAAATCTTAAAAAAAAAAAAAAAAAAAATCAAGGGGCACCTGGCTGACTCAGTCACTAAAGCATGCAATTCTTTATCTCTGGGTTATGAGTTCAAGCCCCACACTGGGTAGAGAAATTACTTTAGGTAAAATCTTAAAGAAAAATAAAATAAAAACCAAGCTACTTCTAGAATTTATGTAGATCTGGAGAACAAATATTAATATCTGAAGAACTATCAACTGGTCAGTTGGGTACAGGTATAGGGAATAACTGTTAAGATATGTCACTGACAAGGTCATTCATTATCTTGCTATGTGATCTTGAGCACATCACAGGTTTTCAAAGGTTATAAAAATAAAATCATTGAAGCCTAGTAGTTTTCAGCTAATTTATAATAGAACGACCTAAGTAGGAGTTGAGATTTTTCTCCCTTCTATCTTTGCAATGCTTTGTAAGTGTAGAAGAGAGAAAAATTTACAATGCATTGCAAATGTATTATAAATACTGTTTTCCATCATTGGGATTTATCTTCTTTGATATCTATACAACCCCCACCCAAAAAAATAAATAAATAAAATCTATGCAACCCAATTAAGGTTAATTACATTCTTAAAATACAAAAGGAATTTTCAAATAATTTCCCTGAGAAAATGTAATCAAATAACCTTTTTCTTCTTTTCTTGTTAAGGATGTAGGAATAAATATGTAGGTTTCCTGTCAGACTAAGACTGACTGGCTTCCTCGGTGAATGCTGTAATACGAGGGTAATCTGTCACTCTGGGCATGCTATCTCTGACAGGCTGTAGGCAAATAAAATTATATATGATAGAAGTAGAGATGCTAGGACTTAGAAAAACATCTTCCAGAAGTTTAATTAAATTATTATATTCACTGAAAGCTATTTTTTTCATAGTACTGATTTTAATCAAGAAAATCTCACACAGCCAAACTTTAAAAATTAGTGAGTAGGTTTACAAGAATTATTATTTTTAAAAGATTTCTTTCATCCACTATACAAAGGCAAATGTAGAATCCAGAAAAATAGTGTACCTCAAATTTCCTAGTACTCAACAAAATTTTTATAGTCCCAATGGAGTGAAAAAGCAAAGAACAAAGAGTTTCATAGCTTTTCAATAGATTAGTTGAATAGATACACTGCATTACAAAAAAAAAATGCCAACAACTTTCTAATTTTAAAATAAGCTTTGAAAAACTAAATACCACAGTGCCCTCTACTGTCACTTTAAAAAACTTAATCTATAAAATAAGCCAGTTTTCAAATTTCTTAAACTATATTCAATATAACCAATGAAAGAAGAAACAGCTCTTCATTATTAATATAACTACACTGAAAAGAAATTAAAAAATAAATAAAAATTTTAAAATATATGTATATCATAATTAGATTTTTATATAATAAATACAATGTTAAATAAATTTTCACATCCTAAAGGGAATAAAAACAGGTAACATCTACCATGTCTGACTACTTCAAGTATATATAAAAATATACTCTCATGTCCACCAGGGTCGCTTTTATCACTACTTTGTTTTATAACTTCTTCTAGGAGTAGAGGAAGGCTAAGCTTAGAAAGAAAAGAGAATCACTGTTAGAAGAGAGAAAGTAAATAAATGAAACACGATAGGATCGGGAGGGAGACAAACTATAAGAGACTCTTAATCTCACAAAAAAAAACTGAGGGTTGCGGCGGTGTAGGGAGAGGGTGGTGGTGTTATGGACATTGGGTAGGGCATGTGCTATGGTGAGTGCTGTGAAGTGTGTAACCCTGGTGATTCCCAGACCTGTACCCCTGGGGCTAATAATACATTATATGTTAATTTAAAAATTTTTTTAAAAGAGAGAGAGAGAGAGAGAAAGTAACTCTGTAAGAGAATCTCTTTAGATGAGACCTTCCAGAAACCTGTGCCCCAGAGGGAATGTCTACAGCGGTGATTTCCAAAGTGGATTAAATAAAACGATCCAATGGGTCATTACCACTTTTACTTTGAATTAAGCGTTACTAATATTTATTAGATGGAATAATTCTTCCTCCTTGGGCTGATATGTCATATGGTAATATGTTAGGTTACATGATATCCTGATAGAAAAAGAGGCCTTCCTCTTAACATGAAGTGTTAACAGTGGCACCCACAAATTCATGAGCAAGGAATCCATTTCTTCGTTGTTATCTTCAATTTCTTTCATCAATGTTTTATAGTTTTCAGAGTACAGGTCTTTCACCCCCTTAGTTAAGTTTACTCCTAGGCATTTTATTATCTTTGGTGCTGTTGTAAGTGGGACTGTTCTTAATTTCTCTTTCTGCTGCTTTATTATTAGTATATAGAAATTCAACATTTCTGCACATTGATTTTGTATCCTATGACTTTACTGAATTCATTTACTAGTTCTAGCAGTTTTTGGTGAAGTCTTTGGGGTTTTCTATATATAATATCATGTCATCTGCAAAGAGTGAAAGTTTTACTTCTTCCTCACTAATGTGGATGCCTTTAATTTCTTTCTCCTGTCTGACTGCTGTAGCTAGGACGTCCAGTACTTGCTGAATAACAGTGGTAAAAATGCACATCCTTGACCTGTTCCTCACCTCAGGGGAAAAGCTCTCAGTCTTTCCCCACTGAATATGTTAGCTGTGGGTTAGCTGTGGGTTTTTTATATAAGGCCTTTGTTAGTTATGTTCCTTCTCAACCTACTTTGTTGATAAAAGCCCTACTTTGTTGGGCTTTTATCATGAATGGATGTACTTTGTCACATGCTTTTTCCTCATTTAATAACATGATCATATGGTTTTTATCCTTTCTCTTATTGATGTGCTGTATCACATAGGTTTTGATTCCAAATTTGATTTCCAAATACTGAGCCACACTGGAACAACCTGGAAATACTTCCCACTTGATTGTGGGTTCTTTTCAAAGAAGCAGCTCCTGATTTCATTGATCTGTTCTACTGTTTTCTTAGTTTACAACAGTAACTTTAAAAAACAGTATAAAGATTAGTTGAACTGTGGATTCACATCTTACTATCTTTAACAATGAACTTCACCAAACACATGCAGTATGCCTCAAACTAATGGATAATGGTAGCATGACTTCATCAGAGTAAGCGAAACATTTTTAAATGGTTTAATTCACGATTGCCTCTTCCTTTTTAAAATCTTCTTCTGTGTGTGTGTTTTATGGGGCACCCCATACATTATTATATAATAAGTACAAATAAACATAGATAAATATGTCTGGCTACTAGAATTTCATCCTAAATTTTTTAACTAACTGTGGTATATAATCAAACTAATACAGGAATCAATGGCCTAGAAATAAGCTTGTTCCAACGATAGGAACTATAATCAAAAAATTTTTTGGTAAATTTCATTATAATTAAAGAAGGCTTAAGAGGAGCCAGATGTCAGGACAACAAAGCCTTACACTCAGAGAAATGACTATATACATCAGCTATATAAAGCCCCTACTAAAATTGCAATGGCAAAGTGACAGATCAACTAAGACTGATAATCTTAAACAATCATAAAGTAATCACCTATATTCAATTGTCCTATTATTTACTTTCCACTTTCTCCTGTCCTACAGAAATATAAATTGTTCCCAAAAAATAGCAAAACATCTTTCTTAGTAGCAAATTAAGTCACTCTTTCCTCTGCAAACTTTTATTTTATACTTTAAAATTTTGTCTTAAATATTAGTTAGATAAATTTGCTCTCACACTCAGTTCACTAGAAATTTTAGAGGAAACAATCTCTCAATAATTTCCTATGGCCCAAGCTATGCATTTATTGGAAATTGGGTATTGAACGAATAATAACGGAATGAACAAAGAATATCCACATAATTTATCAAAGTAAGCCTCAAAGTCTGTGTGTATCAGAATCCTGTTTCTTATCCACTAATGAAGGAAAGAGAATTGCATGAATGTCTGTCCTGACAAGCAAGGAATCAAACACTAAAGTGGTCCCAAGGACCAGCTATCCTCATTAGAGAAATTTTACAAAGCATAGCATAGACTTAAGAGCCCATTTTACTAGGAAACATTTTCGTTTTGTTTATTCTTTCCTCTCCTTTCCATTCCTAAAAACTGTATTTTAAAATACAGATTTTTATGTAGCTGATTCAATAAGGAAGAATTCCTCAAAATTTTATACAAATAAAAATTTTGTATAAATTCTCAAGAGACCTGAGAATTTTTTTTTAAAGATTTTATTTATTTATTTGAGAGAGAGAGAGAAAGAAAGAACAGTGGGGAGCAGCAGAGAGAGAGAGAGAGAAGCAGGCTCCCCACCAAGCAGGGAGCCTGATGTGGGGCTCGATCCCAGGACCCTGGGATCATGACCTGAGCTGAAGGCAGATGCTTAACAACTGAGCCACCCAGGCACCCCAGAGAATTTTCTTTGCTATAAAAGAGAAAATATCAGGTTTAACTTAGTAATACTTAAATATTTAAGAGAATATAATGATGTTATGGAATAACATAACATGGATTTTGATGTAGTTCAAAAAGTGTTTGTCATCAATGTAAAATTTTCTGTAGCTGGAAAATGAATACTTTTGAAAGCCCCAGGATGACAAAATCTCCATCATGAGGTAATTTATTTATGGTGACTTACAGCACAATACATGTAAAATTATTTACTTCCCCTTCATCTTTGAATCTAGAAAAACTACTCTAACATGGAAAAAGCTGACTAACAACAAAAGAGACCAATTTCATAAATAATAATGATTATCTCATGGAGGAGGAAAAGAAAGAGAGAAAAGAGGGGAATAGGGAAAAGGGGGAAGGAGAAGGGAGATGAGGAGAAAGGAAGAAAAAGAAATTAAAGAACAAATGGGAAAAGTAGAGAGGAAGAATTATTTCTTAAAGATTTGTAATTTGAGAGAGAGTGCAAGAGCACACGCCCGTAAGTAGGGGGTGGGTGGGCCGGGAGTGGGTAATCTCAAGCAGACTCCACGCTGAGCACAGAGCACAACCTGGGGCTCCATCTCAGGACCCTGAGATCATGACCTGAGCTGAAATCAAGAGTTGGACTCTGATTGAACCACCCTGGCATCCCGTAAGGAGGAAGAATTTATTGTTAATTGCACACTTTTAAGTTACAAGCACTATGCTAAATACCTTCATTCAATCTCAAAAACCTGTCAAAGATGCGTAGTATTATTGTTCTAATTTACAGGTGATGAAAGCAAGGCTTAGAAACGTTAAATAGCTTTCTTAAGAAAACAGAGTTGGGGTTAGAACACAGTTCTAATTCCAAAATACATACCCTTCAAGCAATCCGTTTTTGTGGATCCCATATAAGCATTTAATGATCAATGAAAAGTCATACTACATAATTCGACCTAGCTTCCCTAGCCCCAGAAGGCCTAGCACTAGCATTAAGACACTTGGTGATAAACAAATTAACCTGAGTCTGAAAGAGATGACCAAGAAGCAAAAGGTAAAAACCAAAACATTTTTTTTTAATTCTCCAGTCCAAAATGTCTACAGTAATTAAGGATATATGGTTAGACACAAGGAGCAGGAAAAGGCCAAGCCACAAGAAGCTAGTAGAACCACGGAGAAACAGACTTAAGTCAAAAGAACAAACAATTCAAACTTTAAAGACAGGCAAGACAGTATTTGAGCTGGACCCTGAAACAGAGTAGCATCTCAGACATCAGGCATGAGGGAAGAACATTAATACAAAGGGAATAACAGAACAAAGGCATAAAGCAGAACATAAAAAGCACCTGTTTTAAGGGGACTAGTTTCAGGTAGCTGGAGAAGAGGGTATGGGATGGGTATAGTGGAGGAAGAGATACACCAGGCTTTGGAAACCACACTGGAGCCGGGATGCTGTTCTCTACCTGAAATACCAGCATGGAAGGTCTTCGGGAAAGAAATATCAGGAGCACACCCAGATGTTAGAAATCAGATGACCTCTGTTGAAAAGAAGTTAGAAAACAATCTGGAAATTCCTCAGAATGGTAAACAGAAAACTACCAAAGGACCCAGAAATTCCACTCTTAGGCATATATACCCCCCAAAATTAAAAACAGTAACTAGAACAGATACTGGTGTAGCAATCTTCATAGCAGTACTATTCACAAGTGTCCATCAACAAGTGAGTGGGTAATAGAGAAGCAAAGAAAATAAATAATGGATAAACAAAAGTGATATACACATACAATTCAGCCATAGAAAGGAAAGAAATTTTGATAGGCTACGATATGGATGAAATTTGAAAACATTATTCTAAGTGAAATGTTAGAAACAGAAGGATAAATATTGTATGTTATATGAAGGATCTGAAATAAGCAAAGTCATAAAAATAGAGATTAGAAGAGAAGTTACCAGGGGCTGGGCAGCAGGGGATGGGAGATGGGAAGTGGTTATTTAGTGGGTACACAGTTAATGCCAAAGATGATGAAAGAGTCTGGTGTATAGATAGCAGTGATGGTTATACAACATTATGAATATATGTCATGACTCTGAGTTATACAGTTAAAAACCATTAAAATTTTAAATATTATGTCTATATTAGCACAAGTATTTTTTAAAAAGGAAAGAAAGAGCAGCCTGCCAAGTAACATGTCTACATAGACAATAGGTCAGATATTCCTTCCACAGGCTAATCCCTCTTAATCTTTGCAAAGTCCTGAGACTCATTCTCTATCTTTTCATTTTTTTCCCCTGAGTAACTCTAGAAGACTTGTTACTTCACTTCACTGCTGCCTTTTTCCCCACAGCCTTCCCACGAGGCTTCCAGTAGAGAAAACCAGAAGACAAGCAAACAAACAAAAAACTCAACAGGGGAAAACAAAATAAATTCCTATCAGTAACATCTTCAAATTTGTCTTTGTAACTGAAAAATGAGGGCTTCCCAACAGAAGTAAGAAGCTGACCTTAGCCAGGTAAAGGATTCAAGAAATAAAAGCTCGACCTTAAAAAGGACAGGAATTAAAAAGCCCTCATCCCAAAATAACTAACAATAGCCAAGGAAAAGGGAAAAGAACAGAATCTATGGATTCAAAACCCACAGAGAAACACCTCCCTGGAAGTATTTTTGTATGTAGCAGGAAAACAAGGGTAGTCATACTGTTCACTTCAATACAATCCTTTATTATGTGGTATAGTAACAGAAGTATGAAAGCTAAAGCAGTCTGCCTCTTATTAGTCCCCTCACCTTGAGAGTCTATAAAAAGGAATAACTATTTAAATCACGAAGTTGTCTCTCATGTATTAAATAAAAATGCACAAGTAAAAGCACTTTGTAACCTGTGGACCCTTTTTAAATAATACCAAATTTTAGACAAGACTATTTCTGAATATTTTCTCTCTATATATAAGCATGAACAGAACAATGAATTATTAATTTTGGGCAAATGTACTTTAAAAATTAATGTGCTTTGATGTTCTTTGAAGAAAATTTCTATCCATCAGAGGGTAATGATATAATTCTTATTTTTCTTTCTTGGGAAAAATAAATCAAACATTTAGAAAGCTCTAATGTGCTTTTTTAAAACTGGTCACTCCTCTTTGGAGACTTAATTAAGATTAAGAAAAAAAATTCCCTCTTGACATATATCATCTTTGTTCAACTTTGAACATAAGATTAGCCAGCACAGTAATTTGTAAATCAGTTAGCTTTCCACATATATTACAAATGAATGACTTCAAAGAATAAACATATTTTCTATACCAACAGGAAAGAACAAATTAACTTAATACTTTTCTCTTGGGAACATGATATTTTTGATACAAACAATTAAATTTTCAAATTATCTACGCTTTTACTCTAAAAATCATCATCAAGAATCTAGTTCATTTTAAATTTACCAAAGTAGTCTGTTTTCTAAACCTAAGGGTTGATACCAATTCAACACTTTTAATATATTCTTTTTTTTTTTTTTTAAGATTTTATTTATGAGAGAGAGAGCATGAGATGGGAGAGGTCAGACGGAGAAATAGACTCCCCACTGAGCAGGGAGCCCAATGTGAGACTAGATGCTGGGACTCCAAGATCATGACCTGAGCCGAAGGCAGTTGCTTAACCAACTGAGCCACCCAGGCGCCCTTAATATATTCTAAATTAACTGCCTTGGGAATCACCATTTTTCACTTGTACTTACCATACTTGTAGGCTGATTTACGCTGCTGTTTAAGCAGACCAGCCATAATGCTGTACATGAGACCTAGAATGAAAAAGCAATGGAGGTCACAGCTAGGAGCTGTGGTGCCCTGAACAGATCTCACCCAACCCAACGTCATGATCAGTGCTCAGCTCAACCAACTACTGCTCCAAAAGGTGGTCCCTGATCTGCTAGGTCTTCCTATCCTGACAAAAGCCAGAAATTTGCATTTTTTTAAATAAAACATCTGGACTTTAACCTGTTAGAACTAATTTAAAAACACAAAATACTAGTTCAAAACAAACATCTGTTGGCTGCCGATGTGTGGCTCTTACATTCTTCTTAAACGCCTGTAGTTTCCCACCTTCCCTCTCTCCTGATTTTATCCCCACCAGTTGTTTCTCCAGAATATGCAAGCTTAAAGGATAAAGAAAGGTTAAGCCACGGAACAAAGGAGCTAGATGTTGTTAAAAGATAGAAACCTGGAACACTTCAAATTTTCTAAGAAACTAGATCTTAAATCCTCTCACCAGAAAAAAAAAGATAGAATAATTACGCATCCCAAGCTGCCAGTGTTAATTGTACTACATTTTCTAAACGTATTAAATCCACACACTATATAGCTTAAACCTACATAATGTTGTATGTAAATTACATCTCTCTCTCTCTCTCTCTTTTTTTTTTTTTTTTAGAAAAGAAGCTAGAGGATACTAAAGCTTGGGCATCTTGTTACTAAGCTTGAAGTAAACATACTTCAGCTTTAAAAATATGAAAATCAGGGGCGCCTGGGTGGCTCAGTGGGTTAAATCCTCTGCCTTCGGCTCAGGTCGTGATCCCAGGGTCCTGGGATCGAGCCCCACATCGGGCTCTCTGCTCAGCAGGGAGCCTGCTTCCTCCTATCTCTCTGCCTGCCTCTCCGCCTACTTGTGATCCCTCTCTCTCTTTGTGTCAAATAAATAAATAAAATCTTTAAAAAATATATGAAAATCAGGACACCTGGCTAACTCAGTTGGTACGGCATGGGACTCCCGATCTCAGGGTTGCGAAGTTCAAGCCCCACGTTGCATGTGGAGCCTACTTTAAAAATTAATTAATTAATTAATTAATTAATTAAAAGTAGGAAAATCGGAGCTCCTTTTGCAGCCTGGATGGCCCCACTTCCACTAGTGACTATATCTATTCTGCCATCAAAATCATTAGGCTTCTTCAGCTAACACAGAGCCAGGTCAAGTGCCTGCTGAGCTCAGGAGCCAAGTGGACTGGAGCTGGAGACCAAACTCGGCTACTTACTTGCTACCTCTACCTCCTCATCTTTTATTTTCTAGTTTTAAAGAAGTATAATTAACATAGTGTTATACTGGTTTCAGGAGAGCAACATAATGATCCAACAATTCTATACATGACTCTGTGCTCACTACCGTTAAGTGTAATCACCACCTGTCACCATGCAACATTATCATAATATTATTGACTGTATTTTCTATGCTATTCTTTTCAACCCTATGACTTATTTATTTTACAACTGGAAGTTTGTACTTCTTAATCCCCTTCACCTATTTCACCCATCCCCCACCCCAGCAACTGCCAGTTTGTTCTCTGTAATCAAGAGTACGTTTTTTGGTTTGTCTCTTTGTCCACTTGTTTTGTTTCTTAAATATCACCTGTAAGTGACATCATGTGGTATTTGTCTGATTTATTTCACTTCACATTATATACTCTAGGTCCATGCACATAGTTGCAAATGGCAAGATCTCACACTTTTTTTGGTCAAACAATATTCTATTTTTTATATATATAAACACATCCTCTGTCCATTTATCTACAGATAGACCCTTGGATTGTTTCCATAACTTGGCTATTGGAAATAATGTTGTAACAGACACAGGGGTGCTTATATATTTTCAGATTAGTGTT
Source organism: Martes martes (assembly GCF_963455335.1). Taxonomy (NCBI): domain Eukaryota; kingdom Metazoa; phylum Chordata; class Mammalia; order Carnivora; family Mustelidae; genus Martes; species Martes martes. Next base: position 25,572,358 of record NC_137892.1, read on the forward strand.
TTCATTTCCTTTGGGTAAAAATCCAGTAGTGGAATTACTGGATCACATGGTATTTCATTTTTAATTTTTTGAGGCACTTCCATACTGTTTTCCACAGCACCTACATCAATTTACACGCCTACCAGCAGTGCACAAGTGTTCCTTTTCTCCATATCCTCACCCTACTTTCTATTTCTTGACTTTTTGATTCTAGCCCTTCTGAAGGCTATAAAGTGATATCTTATTGTGGTTTTTGATTTGTATTTCCCTGATGATGAGTGATTTGATCATCCGCTCATATGTGTGCTGGCCATTTGTATGTCTTGTGTGAAAAGTATCTATTTAGGTCCTCTGCCCATTTTAATATAATTATTTGTTTTTGGGGTGTTGCATCTCCTCATCGTTTAATACCTAACAATATAGGGGCACCTGGCTGGCTCAGTCAGAGGAGTGTGTGACTCTTGATCTCAGGGTCATGAGTTCAAGTCTCAATGAGGTGCAGATAAATTAGGTTAGGTAAATAAATAAAAAACTTAAAAACAATTTTTAAATAAAAAATAATATAAAGCTACACTATAACTTTAGAATTGTTGTTCGAAGAAATAAATAAAATCCTGCAGACAAAATACCTAGGCCTGGTAGGTAACCTGCACATGGTCAGTGCTTAATAAATGTGTGCTAAATATACTGGTGTGGTTTATAATCCTTACAATTTTGTACTTTGGGGGGAAGAAAGCATTGAAGAGAAAAAAAATTCTGTCTCAGAGGTTATCTGTGTCGGTCTGTGTACATGCCCCTACTGCTGTTTCCCTTCCTCAATTAAAAAATACTGCATGTTTTGACATTATTCCATTATTCTAAGGACCAGTGACTTCTCAGTGGTTTCTAACTCTTACCCTCAGGCTCATGGCAGCATCTCTAGAAGATATGAGAGTATAATTAAGATCCTAGCATCTTTTTTAGGATGAGGTTCCAACTCTTCCCAGTCAAGACTTTTAACATTGTATCACCAACTGTCCACAATTTTTAATAAAACAGAATATAAATTATTACAGCTAAAAGTTACCTAGTGAAGTCATACTTATGACAACCACCCAAATAAAAAAATATTCCAGTGCTTGGTGTGTTGGATGCAAGTACATTAGGCTCAATTCCTCTTAACCTCCCTAACATAACTTACCTGGCTCTTCCCAGTGCAACCTATATTAATCTCTACAGCTCTCTCCTCTCCCTCCTTTTCACCACACTCTCCAAATACACTCCTCTCTCTACCTGGTACCTCTGTACATCCTGTTCTCTCAACAGGAACACACTGCTAATGAAATAGGCATCCAGTAATAATAATAAATCAGTTTGGGATCTTTTAAAAAATATCCTGTTCATGTTTACGAGAGCTTGTATTTCCAACTAGTAAGGGTCAGTTCTGAAGTTAACCTGAATTTGTACTGCCTAAATAAAACCAGTTTTTGGAACTCACTAGGCTATGACAATTATAGTAGTATGTTTAGAGAAATGAATATGGTTTTAAGTAAATGGCCAAATAATTATAACTTGCTGGTCACTCAACTCTATGAATGCATTTTTGTTTTAATAACTATTAAGCCAAGCCTAAATGTAGATAAGTTCGCCCACAGAACTCATAAAACTCCAAAAGCTTAATGAAATAAAATATAAAGATGCATCAACTAGCTTATATTTTACTAATAACACCTAAATACTCTCCATATTTCTAGAACTGTAATATAACCTATTAGAATAAATAAAATGCATACTATGCCAAGGGTGAGAACAGCTTTAAAGGTACAAAATTTCACTAGAAAATGCAAAGTGCAGGGGCGCCTGGGTGGCTCAGTGGGTTAAAGCCTCTGCCTTCAGCTCAGGTCACGATCCCAGGGTCCTAGGATCAAGCCCCACATCGGGCTCTCTGCTCAGCGGGGATCCTGCTCCCCCCCCCCCCGCCTTGCCTCTCTGCCCACTTGTGATCTGTCTGTCAAGTAAATAAATAAATAATCTTAAAAAAAAAAAAGAAAACGCAAAGTGCAGAAACACTGGAATGAATCATAATCCTAAAATATTAACTAAATATAATTGAAAACAAGCTAAAATCCAAGTCATTTTTATTTTTTAGAAAGCAGATTAGATTAGGGTGTAAGGAGGGATAAAAAGACAGAGCAAAGAGAATTTCTACGGCAGTGAAAATACTCCATGATATACAATAATAGTGGAGATATATATTATTATAAAGTAATCCAAAAGCAAAACATATACAACACTAAGAGTAAACCCCTAATGTAAAACTGTGGACACTGAATTATGATGATGTTCATCTAATTTAGCAAATGTACTACTCTGGCAGGGTATGCTGATAAGGGGGGGAAGCAGGTGGGGGCAGAGGATACAGAGGAGGTCTCCTCTCCTTCCACTCAATTTTGCCATGAATCTAAGACTTCTCTAAAAAATAAAGTCTATTAAGTGGAGGGGGGAGCAGATCAGAAAAACCACAAATCGTTGCTAAATGTAGTAGACTCATTTTCTTTAAAAAAAAAAAAAACTGTATACAGCATTTATAATTAGCAGGTCTGAATCAAGTAGAAACTACATGACAAAGCTAGCATGATAATTCAGCTTTGGATTTATCAGTACCCTATTGAGAGACCTCTTTGCAGCATTGTTAAGTGTTATCTCCTAACACCTCTAGGGAGTGTGTTTAAATAAAATGTACTCACACACCCCTTCCGTTCATATATGCAGTCCCTTACAGACACAAATTACTTACCCTCCTCAAAAGTCTAAACGGAGTGTCTACTTTCAATAGGACATTTGGGAGCTATAAAAAGATTCTTATACTCAAGATCCCTTCTGAGATTTTACAATCCAATCCTGGGAAAAGATCAAAACGTCCAGGGAAGGATACTCCAAGTAGTCAAGTGGTAAACACACTAAATCAGGCTGTCTGTCTTTTCCTTCACAGAATGCCTTTCTCCTGACTGGATCCTTCTCATCTTTCAAATCTCAGTATAAATGCTACCACCTCAGAAATATTTCCTAATGCCATCCTGTGATTTTCTATCACAACGTCCCATTCCTTTGCTTCACCACTGGTTTGTTGTTCGTTTTCCATTCTGTAATTACATATTTGGTTGCTGGTTTATAATCTGCAGCCAGTAACAGACTGAATATCCCAGGCAGGCACACACTCCTCTGTATTACCAAGAATTTGCAAAGCATTTGATAAACACTGGTTAAATGAATGCACAGGTCTGGGGCTCGGGACAAAGGGCTGAGCTAGAAGTAGAGATGGGGTAGAGATGATAATTTACCCATGAAAACTGTTAAGATCTCCTGTCGAAAATGTGTGGGGTTCTAAGAGAAGAGACTCTAGAATCAAGAACTGAGGAAGCCCAAGCATTCAGAGTTTTTTTTTTTTTTTTTTTTTTTTTATTTATTTGACAGACAGATCACAAGCAGACAGAGAGGCAGGCAGAGAGAGAAGGGAGGAAGCAGGCTCCCCGCTGAGCAGAGAGCCCGATGCGGGGCTCGATCCCAGGACGCCGGGATCACGACCTGAGCCGAAGGCAGCGGCTTTAACCCACTGAGCCACCCAGGCGCCCCCATTCAGAGTTTGAGTAGAACAGGCAAAGACTAGGACAGACAAGTCAGATAAACCACCAGGAAGCCAGAGATACACAGTGTTCCAAAAAGTTAGTATTCCCTCCCCCTGCTTGTGTTCTCTCACTCTCTTGGTCAAATAAGTAAAATCTTCTAAAAAAAGGGGGGGGGTGCGGGGAGCGGGGGTTGTTTAAACGTCTGCCTTTGGCTGAGGTCATGATCCCAGGGTCCTAGGATTGAGCACCTTGTTGGGCTCCCTGCTCAGCAGGGTGTCTGCTTCTCCCTCTCTGCCTCTCCCCCTGTTTGTGCTCTCGCTCGCTCACGTTCTCTCTCAAATAAACAAAATCTTAAAAAAAAAATGCATTTTTAAAAAGAAGTCAGTATTCAGGGGCGCCCGGGTGGCTCAGTGGGTTCAGCCTCTGCCTTCGGCTCAGGTCATGATCCCAGGATCCTGGGATCTAGCCCCGAATCGGGCTCTCTGCTCAGCAGGGAGCCTGCTTCCCCCCCCCCCCCCCCGCGCGCCCCTGGCTCTCTCTCTCTGCCTACTTGTGATCTCTGTCTGTCAAATAAATAAATAAAATCTTTAAAAAAAAAAAAAAGTCAGTATTCAAATGCAGAATGCCGCCAAGAGGTCTAGTGAAAAGTGAACAGAAAAGGATCCACTGGGTTTCATCGCAGGGAGGTTACTGGTGACTCTCAAGACAGCCCTGTCAGAGGAGTGTAGGATGGGATAACAAACTGCAGAGCTATGCCCAGATGAGGAAGCAGAGGCACTATCTAAGGGTTAAAACTGTGGAAGGCAACAGAAAGATGGGCGATAGATGGAAACATTCAGTAACTCCTGAACACCCACGGTAAAGAGAACCGTTAATCTAAACAGTATGAGATGCAAACAGGCAGGGAAAGCAATCCTCCGCATCCTGAAGTACCCCAGCACCATGAGATCATCCTGAAAGGCACTGCAACAACTGGGCATAATGCGAGCATTCAGTGTTAGCCGTGGTTGCCTGTTTAACAGACTGTCTCTTCACCAGACTCTAAGTGCCCTAGTGAGGGCAGAGACCATGTGTTTGATCCATGCCTGTGTTCCCAGCACCATACAGATGTCTGGCACCATGTAGATGCTCAATAAATCCAAACAAAGTCAGAATTCAAAAGGCAATCGTAACAGAAATAATACCGGTTATCTCTGTTCTCTAATTACCTTTACTTTTTTTTTTAACTGTATGATGACTACGTCACTTGGGCGTAATAGTATTCGTTACTTTAAGTATTATTGTCATTAAACCTGTCTTCCCCTATCGGACTCAAGATTCTTGACAGCGAACGCATGCCTGCTCATCCCGGGACACGCTCGGGGACTCGCAGGAAGTCAGGCTAAATACTCATGAACCTGGATCAACGGCTTCTCACTAAAGGGCTGTGACAGCAATTTCCACAGAGTGATCCCAAGGTCACCAGCCAACCCAAGGTCCGCGACCCTAGAGGCAGCTATCCCCTTGGCGGAGCCGGAGCAGCCGCCTTCCCGGCAGGGGGCGCTGCAGCCTCCTCCGAAGGCGGCTCCGGCCTTAGTCCCCGCCCCCCAGTTCCGCGGTCACCTGCAGCGGCTGCACTCGGGCCTCCTCTCGGCGGGCTCCACCGGCAGCTCCCACAGTGCGTCCGCAAAGGCGCTGTCAAGCAAGGCGCCGTCCGCTTCCGCGCCCAGGGAAGCCTCCGCCGGCGCTGTGTCGCCCTCCCGCCGCTCCTCGTCTTTAGGCATCTGAGACCTCGAGGGCCCCGACGACCGCGCGACGGGGTCCCCGGGTGTTCGCGCCTCTTTCTGCGGCTCCATGGCCGGCGCCCAGGTCCCGCTGTCACATTGAGCCCTCGTTGCCGCCGGGGGGCGCCACACGCTGAAGAAACTGCATCGCGCCGCGCAGCGTCACGCACGCAGGCCACGTACGGGGGGGGCGGGTCCCCGAAGCCCGGGCTCGAGGTCCCGCCCCGCTGCGGAATCTGGACGAGCCTATTGGTCGGTGCTCGGTGGGTCATTATACCTAGAACCAGGAAGGGAAGTGTGGGTGGTCCCGGGGAGCAGGTGCGAATAGGTAAGCCTCTCAGGGACAGAAAATAGGAAACCCCTCAGCGGACCTCTCAGGAGCAAATCCGAATGCGCCTTCCTTAATGTCTCCCCTTTAAAAGTGACAATTAAATGGAATTCTGCATTTTCCACCTTAGGACGACACTTTGAGAATTAAACTGGTTCCGTGCGTACCACAGTTGGTGCAGCGATGTGGTTGATCGCTAAAGGCCAGCAAAGGAGAGCCTGTACGGACTGACAGCCGGATTCGCAGCTGGTCCGTTCCAGGCAAACTCTTCTCTAGACTGGCAGGGAGCTCTGTCCTGTGTCTTTTATATCTTGGCATTCCTCCTTGGCATCGAGCATACTATTTTACACTAGACACCAAATATTTTTTTTCTTAAATTTTATTTTCTCAGTGTTCCATTTATTTGTTAAATGCGGTTTTTAAGTTCTCTCAGGCCCCTAAGATCAGGAAGCAGTCGGAGGGCTGAGATATGGTGGATAGGGACGGGGCGGGGGCGGGGGGTGGGGAGGGAAGCCATCAAAAGATAACTACTTTAAAAAAAGAAGAAAGAAAGAAGATAACTACTTTAGGAGAGAGAGAGAGAGAGGAAAGAAGGAAGAAGGAAGGAAATGGAAAGGAAAGAAGAAAACCACTTTGCCCAAGTATTTGCAGCTCCTGGATGACAGCAGTATAGCTGGCAGCGTTTTGAAAAGCCAAAGTGAAGTCCGCCTTGGAATGAAGGCAGAAATAGTACTTGCCCAAAATTGGGCGCTGATGCTTTTCATTTATTAATACTGTATTTGACTTCTGCCACTGTTCAGCATTTAAACAAAAAATTAGTTTTCATCGGTTATCTAAGTTTTGCAGTCATAATCATTCGATCCCAGAGCCATGAAGGATTAAACACAAAACAAAGCAGGTTCAACACTAACAGTAATAGAGCAGTATTGTCTTAAAACAAAGTACTTATTTCAATATTAGGTTTTCGGCCATCTTAAAACCAAGCTGACGAATAAATACAGGGCTATTGTTTTTAATTATTTTGCATTCTTTTCTGCTGGAAACAGCACCTGTCGTTTCGTTTGGAGTACTCGAAGAGATAGAAAAAAAGCTGAAAGACCTACCCGGCGAGGGATGGAGGATGGAAGAAAGAACTGACACACAGGCCAGCTGAAATTGGGAAATAATGAAAATCCAGAGACTGTAGAAAGAGAGGTGAATCAGAAAATAAAGAAATACTGGCTGCAGATTTAGGATGGAGAACCAATTCTTTAACTGCCAAAACTAAATTCTCATGTGACAACCTTTAGACACTTTTCTCTAGTTTCAAGACATGAAATGTTCTCTTAAGTCATTTAAAGTTCCTCCCAACTGTGAGGTGTGTGAAGGCAAATCAGTCCTGACAGCCTACTTATATTTGGCTTTCCCTTTAACCCCCACTAATCAGATTACTGGCTGTACACTTCAAAGTATCCAAAATCCAATCATTTATCTCTTTTACTACTTCTGCCCTTGTTTAAGCCCCCATCATTTCTTGCATAGGGTATTGCCATAGACACATAAATGGTCTCTTGCTCTCTCCTTGCTTCTCTGATAAATCTGTTCTCCCTGAGGTTGACCAGAATCAAAGAAAACTCCCATGTAGCAGGGATGCAGCCAGAGTTAGGCAGAAAGAGTCATCTGTCCTCTGGAAAGCAAGACATTCATCCAATATCCAGGTTTGTTAACCCTGACCTTGAGAAGCCCAAAGAGATGTATCACCTACCAAGCAGCTGCTACTTAATGTGAGGTCACCATCCTGGGGTAGACTCGAGTCAGAATAGACATCAGTAATTCAACATCTGAGAAATGCCAAGACATCAAGAAGGGGAGCAAAAGTTCCTTTAAGGTATACTACTGATTTATGAGAACAAGACTGTTGCAAGATAGTCTATTAATATGTTAGTTTATATATTGTTTATCTCCCAGCTCCTTGTAGGTATCCTGAGCAGTTGGCCTCAGGACAGTGAGTGGTAAAAACTGATTAGAGACATCACAATATCAGGACATGGGGTGGGGGCGTCGGCAGGTTGTTAGGGATGGTAAGTGCCCTTTTGGTAAAAGCAAAAACCAAAGTCCCACCCCCACTCCCACGGGGCTCCCAGGAGATGAGGCAACATCCAGATAGGAGGAATAAGGGAATGACTTCATGCATGCCTTGAGGGAATGAACCATTTCCAGCCTTGTAAATATCCTGCTGCAACCACCAGAATACTTGGGGCCAAGAAGACAAGAACAGTGGCATCTCACTGGTAGCAAATGAGGACAAAATTTCCAGGGGCCTCCCTGAGGTTTCTACACAAGATCCTTGAGACCTTAAGTGTTAGTGATAAGGGAAAGGGCGTCAGTAATGTCTGGGATTAAATACCCTGCCAGTGCAGTGGGATGAAGATCCAGCATTGAATAAACTTGGATTTAAGTGAAATAAAGATAGGGCACCTGGGCGGCCCAGCCAGGTGAGTGTCCAACTCTTGATTTCGGCTCAGGGTCGTGATCTCAGGATCTTGGGATTGAACCCTAATACAGGCTCTGGGCTAACTAACATGGAGCCTGCTTAGGATTTTCTCTCCCTCCCTCTCTCTGCCCCTCCGCTCCTCCCCACTCCTGTGCACCTTCTATAAATCAATCAATCAGTCAATGAAATAAAACTGCATTTCCTGCCATATTTGCTTTCTATCAATGCTGTAACAGATTACCATAAACTCTGTGGCTTATAACAATACGCATTTAATATCTTACATGTTTGTATATTAGAAATCTGACAGAGATCTCATAGGGCTAAAATCTACATGGGGGAAGGCTGCATTTCCTTTGGAGGCTCTAAAGGAGACTCTCTTTCCTTGCTCATCATTCAGGTTATTGGCAGGATTCAGTTCCTTGTGGCTGTCATTTTCTTCCTGGCTATCAGCTTTTTGATGTCACCCATATTCTTTGACTTGTAGGAGAAGCAAATGGTTGGTTACCTTTACTACATCCCATAGGTTTAGAGAATGAAATCAACAAGACAGACCAATGGGAGAAAAGCATTCATATCCACTTAAAAAAAGATTTTCATGACCAGGGAGCCTTCCTAAGGGACAAGGACCCAAAGAAGTTGTGCAACCAACTTGCTTTTACATTAGGTTGAACAAAGACAGGCAATTGTGGAAAAGTGACTCAACTATGTGGGCAGGCTGAAGCAAGATCAGAATTATTTTAACAAGGATGGTTTGTATAGACTTCTCTTGATCTCAATTTCCTGTCCTTGGTGATTAGCATGTGTTTACCTTCTGGAATAGAGAGGACAACTTCCATATAGGAATGAATATCTCCTTTTAAGAAAAAGAAGAAAGGTCAGTGTTTTTTTTTTTTTTTTTTTTTTTTTGTATTTGCCATCTTTCAAGCGTCTTTCACTCAGAACAGTCAAAATGCTAAAGTGCTGTATGTCTGGGGCAGAATCTTCTGGACCTCTGAGCCAGTAATGGCAGGTTGAGTTCCTGTTAGGATTCAACTCTCCCCAGCCTCTTCTACCATAGTGTTAAAAAGAAAACCACAGGCCCCAAATGGTGTCACTTAGGCCAAGTCACCAAACTGGGGCTTCATGCCCAGCAGTATTAGATGACTGTTAGAGCCTTCCCCAGAAATGTAGTCTTACCTGGTCAGGTAATTTTCTGGATCAGGAATTGTCTGATCAGAACCAATGAAGTCATCTGTCACATGGACCCTCCCTATCCCCCAATCCACATCAAAGGACCCATCTGTCCCCAAATGAAGATGACCTCACCTGAAATCATCCTTTTTTCTGTTTATGACTTCCTCGCTTCCTTGTCCTGCCTTTAAAAACTTTTCTTTGTCTGCAGTCCCTTGGAGCTCCCCTCTACTTACAGGATAGGGGTACTGCATGACTCAGGAACTGATTTTAAAAGCCCATCATATCTTCAAATTGGCTTGTCTAACAGATCGGGTGTCAGCATGGGGAATCTGAAGTGAACTTGTAACAGCATTTGGGAAACAAGAAAAGAACCTGTGACCCTCTCTGAGTTCACAGTCTTTCTCTCCGTATCCAAGGGTCCTTGGTGAGTCCCTCTTGGTTGGAGTTTCACTCTGTATTGGAGCTCCTGATTGGCTTTCCGATCCAGCTAATGGGTCAGTCTAGACTGACAGAAGGCTCCAACAGAACACCAGTCCCTACCTACCCCCCAACCCACTCCCCCACCCCCTTTCAGTCCACAGTTCCACACAGGATTCCCTTCCCCCATTCAAATCTGCTGCCCCCACATGCCAGACTTTGCTGGCTTCGTCCTTTCCCCAGTTCCAGTCTGCAGTCTCCCCCAGTGGAGTCTGCTGGTATCGTCTATGCTGGGAATTGCTGGTGGTGTGCTCATCAGCTTCCGCTGCATGTCCAAGTAACCCAAACCCTGGCCTTCGTTTCTCTCCACAGATTCCACGTTGGTAACTGCTCGTGGGCAGCTACAGTACTCCACTGGTTTGGAAATCAGCCCGCAGTCTCCATTCTTTGAGGTCTGCTGGTTCATCCTTTCTCCAGTCCCTAGTTCCTTGGTTACGTCACTAGCTGGACCCCAAGACCCGACCTTTACTGCGCACCTGCTTGTACTCAATGACCTTTCTCCCACATTCTTCCTTAAGCTCTTCTTTCCAGCTTGTCCCTTAACTCAGGGTAAAAGGAAAGCAAAACCACCCCTGCAGCAACAGCAACTTACCTCCAGCCAGCCCAGGCCACTCAGACCAGTGTGAGCTAAACCCGACTCCTGTCTACACAGATGGACCATGGAATGACCTCTGGATTGACCTGTGACTACCTTTATCTCATTATAATACTAAAATCCCCACCTAAAGAGGAGCATAACATAGGATATGTGTATAGGCAGGTTTCCTTTAAGGCCCATGTGCAACCTCAGGCCCATCTCTGCATAGGAGGACCAGGCTTTCCCATCTAAATAGTCATCCTCATCCAAATACAAGGAAGCCATCCACCCTTGCTTGGGGAGTCACAGCTTTGGAAGTTATTCCCCGTGATCTCCTTACCTGCTGCAAAAAAGTTTTCTTTGTGTGGCTGTTCAACCTGGAGGAGTTTCTGGCTCACCAAGGAGCAACTCGCATTGGTTCAGGTACATTACCATACATAGATAGACACATATGAGCATATAGATGCAAACAGGGATCTTACTGCTTTGGCTTTAAATGGAAAGCCATGATATAAAATAGGTACAAAACTCACTGCTTTATAGAAGTTGGTCCTAAATTACTTTCTCTGGCAGATGAAGTAAGTTAGGCTTACTTGTCTAGATGTCTAAAACTTTTCTATTTCAATGTGTGGAGAAGATTTTTAAGATTTGTATTTGCCCCTGGAATTAATCTTAAGGAGGTTGTGCTAGAGTTTGGGCACAAGAGCCCTTTTAGTAGTTTTTATTTTAAATAGGCCTCTTTTCCCTTTTTTTCCCCCACTGTCTCAGGCCTTTGGGGGCTTTTTCTATTTCAAAGGCATGACAAGATTCATAACTTCAAGGGACAGAGAAAGAAGGCAAGTTCCCCCAAGAAGGACTTTGCTTTCCTAAGGCTGATCATTTAAATGCCTTTTGAGATAACAGATGTTTTTGCAGTTGGAAAAAGGAATAGTTTAATTTTGAATTGCCTCTAGAGCTGACTTTTGCATTGCAAAAGATTTGTAAGATAAGGACAGTAGCTCTCAGTTTCTCAAAAAATTGGGTCATAATTTAAATAACATAGATTGATCCACCTCTCCAAGTACATCAACTTCAATGTGCTTCCTTCCTTCTGGGAACAAGGTTGTAATTTTAAATATTTCTGGCAGTACTTACTAACTCCCCTTGGGTTGAAAAGGGGGTCCCAAAGAGGGTGCAAAGGATACTAACTTCCCGAGATTCAAAGTCACTTACAAAGATAGCCAGAAGAAATAACCAATACCTGCATGTCCTAGGTAGGCAAAAAGCCAAGCCCTTTTATCTAAAATAAGGCAATCACTATCCCTGGGAGAGAAAAGATCAATAACCAATGGGTCTGGGTTTGGAGCGGAAGAAACAACTTGAAATTTTATTGTCCTCTTTAGACTGGACACTATAGACAAGAGATCCAGAGGAACTGATGTAAGAATTTTCACCCTTCACTGCCTTCTGCCAGTGGTACATACATACTCTGGTATGTATGGTACATACATACTCTGGTATGTACCAGAGTTTCCCTTTAGCTGTTTCAGGGAATAACATAGCCGTTTACCAGAATGTCCCTCAGTTTCATAAACTCTGGGAGGAGCCCATATGGGGGCCCTCCTGTGAAGGTAGATATGAGGGTATCTGCAAGGCCATTAACTTGGTAGACTTTAAATTATGGTTGTGTAGTCCCTTCAGAGTGGAAAAACAATTCAGACAGAGGATTAGTAGAATGAGTACTTGAAGGAGGCAAGAGGGGAGCAGTAGGAGTTAGCCAGTCTTACAGTCTTGTTTTAGGTACCTCTTATGTCTTCAATTTTTCATTAGCCTTTTGCAATGAATCTTTCAATGAAACTATTTTGGAATTCTGAAACCTTTTGGAGGCTTCTGCTTGGCAGTTAAAAGAGGTATCCCATTCTGTTTAATTTGGGAACCCTTGGTTTCAGGTGCACTTATTTTTTTTTTCAAGATTTTTATTTATTTTATTTGACAGAAAGAGACAGCAAGAAAGGGAACACAAGCAGGGGGTAGTGGGAGAGGGAGAAGCAGGCTCCCCACTGTGCAGGGAGCCAATGCAGGACTCAATCCCGGGACCTTGAGATCATGACTTGAACTGAAGGCAGACACTTAACCACTGAGTCACCCAGGCGCCCCTCAGGTGCACTTTGTAAATGATGATATCTAACTGGAACATTCCCTGGAAAGACCATAGTATTTCTAGGCTGTAATTCTCTGGAAGGCTGATAGCAGTTTGGGTAGGACCCTACGTGAAAATGGCATCAACCCACATGTCTTCCAGCCAAATCTAGCTGCAAATAGGATGCAACTGACCTTTCTGCCCAACCTTTTTGGGGGCCGCCCAACCTGATGTTTACCAAGCCAAATTCTTTAGGACACAAAACAAGCTTGTAGATTTTTTCGGTTTCTGGGACCATGGTTCTTATATATAAAATAAGCAGGTGTGCTGGAAGGTGGAGTGCTTAATTCTTTGGATTTTAAGGATCCCATTCCATTATCACTTATTATCTTTCTTTTAGGTAAACCTTTACCTCACGTGCACATTAACAGAAACAACAGCACCAAGGAAATGGAGTTGTGGACACCAGGAGTTAACAGATACCAAACCAACGTGGGTTCCTCCTTAGGGAGTCAGAAACTGCTCCAGGTTGAACAGCCACACAAAGAAAACTTTTTTGCAGCAGGTAAGGAGATCACAGGGAATAACTTCCAAAGCTGTGACTCCCCAAGCAAGGGTGGATGGATTCCTTGTATTTGGGTAAGGATGAATATTTAGATGGGAAAGCCTGTTCCTCCTATGCAGAGACCTTAAGGAAACCTCCGTATTCACACATCCTATGTTATGCAGATGAGACTTGTGCTCCTCCTTAGGTGGGGATTTTAGTATTATAATAAGATAATGGTAGTCACAGGTCAATCCAGAGGTCATTCCATGGTCCATCTGTGTAGACAGGAGTCAGGTTTAGCTCACACTGGTCTGAGTGGCCTGGGCTGACTGGAGGTAAGTTGCTGTTGCTGCAGGGGTAGTTTTGCTTTCCTTTTATCCTGAGTTAAGGGACAAGCTGGAAAGAAGAGCTTAAGGAAGAATGTGGGAGAAAGGTCATTGAGTGCAAGCAGGTGGGCAGTAAAGGTCAGGTCTTCAGGTCTAAGTGGTGACAGTAGATGTGTAACATTTTTTACCTCTGGATGGTATTGCCATTATGAACTTGTAAAAGAATTCTGTTTAACTGGTCAGTTGGTTTTAACAACTGGTTATAGAAATCAGTATTCATAAAAACTATAAGAAGTATAATAGAAACCAACCCAAATAGATTCAAGTTCAAGAGATCTTGGAAAATATTCTATATGAGAGCTTGTTTAAGTTTGATGGTTTAATTAAGAGAGATACATCTTTAAAGTTCTCAGCATTAAATGTAAAGCTTTTATTCTACCTGAGTTTTCTAGCTAAATAAGCTCATTTAAAGTTCTAAGAGATCTTTTAACAACAAAAAAATAATAATAACTTGGGATTATGGCTAATTTTGCCTAATGTTTAGTAAAATGTTTATAACCATCTAGACATGATTGTTAAGAACAAGTGAATTAAATAGATGTGGGCAAGATCAAAATTTATAAATGAAGTTTTCAGTAATATGGTGTCTGCTTAAACAGTTTCCCCGAATCTTTCTGGTAACTTAAAACATTAGAGTTTGGCTAAGTTAAATTAAATTGTGGATAGTCACCATGTTACCCAGACCTGGGTTCCCCTTT